>NC_061121.1:49889944-49895826 GCF_002878395.1 Capsicum annuum
TCACTACATTCACATTCCTTTCGATTGCCACCCTCAATTTATGTGGATTGTTACATGATCAAATGACTTGTTTATACTCATTCATATGTGTAAAATTTTATAATTAATTTTTTTATTTAATTATTCTCTTTTAAATAAAAAGCTAGTGAGCATGTAGATAGAACTATGGGGTCAACAATCGATCTTGTCAGATGTCAATACTCCACCATCCATGTAAGTATACCGTAGACCAGATAAATCAATGGACACTCAAACCACAAGTATGTTTTGAGAATGTTGTGTGTTCAACCACTACCCACCCATATACCACTTTGATTGCCACCCCTAATTTGTGATCACATGACTTGCTTAAACTCCTCCATATGTGTCAATTCTCATAATTTATTTTTTTTTTATTTATGTAACACTCCGGGAGTACACCCTGGATGCTACACGGTGCTTATAGTCACAAGTTACCACAAGTTAACCCATGAGGTTGTACCTATTGTGAGCACTGAAAAAAAAATTCTAATAAAAGATACACATATGCGAATTAACTAAATATGCCATGAGGTTTTATAATACTAAAACATTAATGAACTCTTAAATCTAAAACAACTATTTGAAAATAATAGCATAAAGATTGATAATCAACTGAAAACTAGATAACTGTTTGAAAGTGTCTGAAAGCCTCTAACTGAATCACTGAGTTGATGGGATATATCCCCAACTAACTTCGACTGACTACTGGACTGAAGGACTAAAATAAACATAAACGGCCCTCGAAATAAGAGGACTCACCATTGATGTTGCTGCTGATGCGCTGGAATATTTAAGTGTGGTCGGGAACCTAAGCATCAAAGCCTAAGATATGATACATCATAGCGCAGAAAACGAGTATGCGATCAGTACTTTAAATGTACTGGTATGCTAGATGAGGTTAGGCTGATATACATGGGCTCATATGTATGAATAATAACTGAATGAATGAATAACATGAGACAACTAGATATGAATCTGTGAATGCTATAAAATCTGAGAATGCATGACCAAGCATATAACATGATTCTGAAATAGTCTGTAAATTAAAATACTAAATTTTGATAACTGAATAACTGCAAAATTATATACTATGGTCAAGAAAAACTAAACTGAATTTTGAAATGAATACTGAAACTGAAACAGTGGAGTACTAAGCTTATGAGGTAAGGACTATCAAAACCATATGAGATCATTGAGCATAAATGTGTGGAAACTGTAATATCTGAGAATGCAAGACTAAGTATATAACTATTATGGTACTAAGAAAATCTATAATCTAAAAGACTGAAAAATGTTAAACTGAATATCTGAAAGTTTGTACACTAAGTCAAGTAAACCTGAACTGAAGAGACACTGAATACTGTACAGAGATCGTAGGAGGTATCATCTAACCGAGATGCCCCAAAGCTGAGCTGATCAGGGTTTAACCTGTGACTCCCGTTAAAAGGGTGCTAGTACTGTGGCTGTAGAGTCAGCCTAATCTGGCGGGTGACCCCTAAGATCAGTCCAAAACTGATGGGTGATCCCTGAGAGTGTCAGTCCTAAACTGGTGGGTGAGATCTCTTAACCTACATTGGCTACGTAGTTCTGGAACTTAGGGTTTGCTTCTAAGGACCCAGTCCTAACTAACGAGTGAGCCCCATCCCTAGGTTCTCTCAGTGCTGAATCCTACTCCCAACTGAACTGACACTGATTACTGGATGGAACTAAGCTTAACTGAACCCACAACTGACCGAATTAACTAACTGAATAATATTTCTAATGTTATGACTGAAATTATTTTGTAGATACCGAAAACTAGGTAAACAGCTAAATTTTAGGTATTCATAACCCCCAGGACTCGATCACTATAACAATAGGGACACATGAAAGCTTCGAAACCATGGAAGGGAAATCATTGTTCATAAATATTCACTTAAGCATTTTATTAAACACATGGGAGACATGAATTTAAACATGGGAATACCTTTAAACACGATGAAATATCAAGATTATATGACAAGATCATAAACTGAGGATCTATTCTGAATTCTCATGAACATGATGTGGAAACCACTATATTTTAAATATTCTATAATGCATTCCACTTGAAATAATTTATAAACTTAACTTGAAATTTAAATGGTAGGAAATTCATGGACTTAAGCATGAGAATGAGTGAAACATATGGGAATAGCATAATTACAATACAAAAACCAAACTTAGCGATTTAACAATGAAATTTCATGCTTCAAATTTGTAAGGTTGCTTTCAACTAAAATAAATTGTACACATCATGTATAATCAAAATTCATAAAAGCTTCATGGAGATAAATCATTATAAACATGTAATTTCAGAATTTAAAACATAAAAGATGGAATCTTGGACTCCATGGGTGAAAAGGGCCCATGGATGAACATCTAATATACCTCTAAGGATTAAATCCTAAAGAATATCACAAGCTTGAATATTCTTGGATTGGAAACCCTAATTCTTAATCTTTCTTGGATGGGGAGAAGGTTTAATTTGATGAACAATTAGAGAGTTTAGGGTTTCTTGTTGAATGAAATTGGAGAATGTAGGCAAAATATGCCCTTTCAGCTATTTAATTTTGTGTTTTCACGATTTGGGGGTGGTAAAAAAAGACTAAACTACCCCTGGAAATTAAAATTTGCAACTAGAACGTCGTTTGGGCTCTCACCGCAATGCAGTACAATTGCAGTGACTTGCTAGAACCTGATAATTGTCATTTCGAACTTCACTGCAATGCGGTGAGGTGACTACCGCTATAGCAACCGTGATGCGGTGCAATCGCGGTGATTTGCTATTTTGGAAATTCAAATATGGTCCAAACCTCATCCGAAAAAACTTACGTCTCAAGGTTGGGAAGGTCAATTTAAAAATCATCAAAGTTAAGAGGCCAAAAATAAAACTAAGTCTCCAACACTTAGCTAAATTTTTAGGTTCTAAGCCTCTTGTGCATGTACTAAAAGCTAAACTAAACTAAGAAAAGTACAGGGTATTACAATATCTCTCCCTTGGGAACATTCATCCTTGAATGAGAATGATTAAGCTGAGAGTACTGAGAGAACAGAGATTACATACTGAACATGCATAACTGTAAACATGATTACATGACTAAGTCAGAAATATGGTGACTGACTGAACTGATTCATGAATTCATGCAATGACATAAAGGTGAGTATATGACTAAGATACAAATGAGAGAGTCAACTTATGAGTAACCATTGCCTCAGGCTAGATCTGGTTTCGTGAAGAAAAGTTGAGAGATTTAGTACATGAAAACTCGAGGGTGTTACAAAATCTCCCTCTTGGGATAAAGTCATCACTCTAAATCTGGGAACCACTTAATCAACATCTCTAAACTAAACTACCACCGCTTTACTCTGGAATTTAGGGTATAATACTATGCATAACTGGTAAACTCACCCTAAATGACTATACACGATAATGTAAAACCCACTACTAGTACTTCCTTTTGAGATACAACTCTTAGATTTCTATAGCCCAAACAATCATTATATAACAACTAACCACTGACTAACTTAGAATTCTCAACTCTTTTTTTGTATTAGCTCAACCTTCAAAGATTTAAACTTATATTCTAACACATAGCATGGATATCCCAAATCTTTAATGAACCATACTACTTTCATCATAACTTACAAATATCACATCTCTAAACTTAATTTTCCCTACACCATGAGAATTACCACTATACCAACATCAACAACATATAATTTTGAATCACCAAGCTTAAATTTTTGCATACACTGTTTCAAGCCTACTGATTCATATTTTCATACAACTAGCCTCATGAATGCAAAATCTACTGAATTCAGATAATACTATCCTTGCTCTACTACTGCTAAACTCCTGAGCTCATGCTTCTAACTTTAGGTTATATGCTATCATAGGATTTTGAGAAGGGATCTGAGGGCACATCTAACTTTGGATTAGTGCACGAGTTTTCATGATCATGAATGAAACCTTTAAAACTTTGGAACATAATAGAACTGATGGGATACTTTTGAGCCTGCGGTAATCTTATAACTGACTGTGGGGACTATCTGAAAAAGCCCTATCTGTAGGACTTTGATCTTCACTATTTCTGCTAACTTAAAAGTAAGGTAGATTTGACATGAGTGGAGCATGATCAGAATATACTTAATGTTCTTAGAGAACCATTCTATAGAATGATCTGAGACATGAAAGAAGGGAAACTTTTCCTAAAATATCTTGTAGCCTCTTGTCTATAAAAGTGGTGCGCTTCACACCCATGCACAAGACTCTACTCAATGCGGATTTCAAACTCCCCAGGACACTTTAAAACCTTAGGCTCTGATACCAAGTTTGTAACACCCTGGAAGTACACCCTGGATGCCATACGGTGCTTACGGTCACAAGTGACCACAAGCTAAGCGATGAGCTGGTACCTGCTGTGAGCACTGAACGAAACTTCTAATAAAGATACACATATGCGGAATAATTGAATATGCCATAAGGTTTTATAATACTAAGACAGTACTAAACTCTTTAGTCTAAAATAACTGTCTGAAAATAATTACGTAAAGATTGGCAATAAACTGACAACTGAATGATGGTCTTAAAGTATCTGAAAGCCTCTAAATGAATGACTGTGGAGTTGATGGGACATGTCCCCAACTAACTCTGACTAACTACTGGACTGAAGTACTAAAATAAACATAATCGGCCCTCGAAATATGAGGACTCACCACTATTGTTACTGTTGATGCATTGGAATGTCTAAGTGCAGTCAAAAACCTAAGCATCTGAACCTATGATATGATACATCATAGCGCAAAAAATGAGTATGCGGACAGTACTTTGAATTTACTGGTATGCTAGATAAGATTAGGCTAATATACATGGGCTCATATGTATGAATAACAACTGACTGAATGAATAGCATGAGATAACTGGATATGGATGCATGAATACTGTAAAGTCTGAGAATGCATGACCAAGCATATAACATGATTATGAAATAGTCTATAAATTAAAATACTGAAATTTGATAACTGAATAACTGCAGAATTATATACTATGGTCAAGAAAAACTGAACTGAATTCTAAAATGAATACTGAAACTAAAACTATGGAGTACTATGCTTATGAGGTAAGGACTATCAAAACTACATGAGATCACTGAGCATAAATGCGTGGAAACTGTAATATCTGAGAATGCAAGACTAAATGTATAACTATTATAGTACTAAGAAAATTTGCAATATGAAAGACTAGAAACTGTTAAACTGAATCTCTAAAAGTTTGTACACTTAGTAAAAAAATTGAACTGAAGAAACACTGAATACTGTACTGAGACTGTGGGAGGTATCATCTAACTGATATGCTTAAAAGCTGAGCTGATCAGGGTCCAACCTGTAACCCTCATTGGAAGGGTGCTAGTATCGTGTCACGAGTACTAACAATGGCGTTGGAGTTAGTCCTAATCTGGCAGGTAGCCCCTGAGATTAGTCCTAAGCTGGTGGGTGATCCCTGAGAGTGTTAGTCCTAAACTGGTGAGTTACATCTCATAACCTACGTTGGCTATGTAGTTCTGGAACTTAGGGATTGCTTTTAAGGACCCAGTCCTAACTGATGGGTGATCCCCCATCCCCAGGTTCGCTCAGTGCTGAATCCTACTCCAAACTGAACAGACACTGATTACTGGATATAACTAAGCTTAAGTAAATCCACAACTGACCATAATAACTAACTAAATGATATTGCTCATGGTATGACTGAAATCATTCTATAGATACTAAAAACTAGGTAAACAGCTAAATTTTGGGTATTCATAACCCCCAGGACTCGATCACTATAACAATAGGGACAC
>NC_061121.1:49898826-49906018 GCF_002878395.1 Capsicum annuum
ATATATATATATATATATATATATATTTACACGTAAATTTAAGAGGCTTAGCCTAACTAAAAAAGGTGGGACCATGCAGATAAAAAAACGTAGATATTCTTGTGGTCTTTTATATATATATATATATATATATTTACACGTAAATTTAAGAGGCCGCAACAGTATTTAGCCTAACTAAAAAAGTTGGGAGTTGGGACCATGCAGATAAAAAAACGTAGATACCAAGCTTTTAAAATCAACTTTTATTTTGAAAAGTGTTTTTTTCAAAATAGTAATTTTGAGCAGCAATTAGTATTTGACCAAGATTTTAAAATTGTTTTATGTATATTTTTCTCAAAAATTTCTTTTTTAAAAAAATGTCTTTTAAGGAAAAACTATTTTTTAGTTTATGAAAAACTGTTATTCTTCAGAAGCACTTGTTTTCTTTAGGGGTGTTCATAGGTTGGTTCAGTTCGATTTATTGATTTTGATTTTTAAATATGTCAAACCAATAAGACATTATTTATCGATTTTTGATTTATCGATTTCAGTCCTTAGCGGTTCATTTTCAATTTAACCGATAAGACAAAAACTCATAAAATAGAAATAGTAGCAACTACTATGAAAAGAGATTGAATCTTTATTGAATTTTTAGTTTACTAGAATCTTCAAGCTTGAACTAATTGCTAGTAGTTTGTTACTTTGTATAAAATAACAGATACATACATACATACATATATATTTACACATACATATATATAGTGTGTGTGTATATATAGAGAGAGAGACACACACACACAAACATACATACATATATAGTAGGGGTAAAATAGTAATTAGTAGTATATTCTTATTGGGTTATAGATTTATTCAATAACCTGAAAAAAATTAAAACCGAACTAACAACCCAATGAAAGAAATTTATAAAGATATTACCAAATCGTTAATCCAATAACCAATTAACAATAAACCAATAACATTTTTATTAGTTCAATTTATTGGTCGGTTAGATTTTTGCACACCCTTAATTTTATCCCAAAAACTTGATCAAACACCTCAATTTTTTAAAATAAACACTTTTCAACAAAAATAATCACTTTTGGTGAAAAATAAATCTGGTCAAACAAAATTTGTCCACCAAGAACAGACAAAATAAAATTACACAAAGTGAGTAGTGAAGTAGATTCACTTCGCCTAGCAAAGTGCATTTTAGCAGCTCGCGCTGCGAGGTTTTCATATCCGAATCATTTTTCAATTTGTTACTTTTGAACTCAATTATTTTACTTTTGTCTTTTTCTACATTTATGAATTAATAGTCCTTAAATATTTTGAAAGACAATCTTTAACCTATGAAGAGAGAAGATATAGGAGAAACTTCTAATCAAGGAATTAAGAGGTAGGAGCTAATTGTCAAATGCCCACTAATGAAAACTTTTTTTGTCATTGAGACATAAGTTTTGAAATTTTTTTAACATAGACACCATTTATGATGTCATCATATATTCTTCCAACTTAACAAATCTAGCACACAAGTTTTTAATAATACACTCTACCCCTCTTCCCCTCCCCTCCCCTTCCCCCCTCCCTAATAATTATATTCAAAATATCCTTCCAATTTTTTTAAAAAAAAAAATCTAAAAGATAAAATAAAGCTTCCGATTTTCTTCCAAAATTCTCTGTTTTAGGCACAATTCTAATAATTTTTTTCGACGATCAGCTTAAAATCAGTCCACAAAATCATAATCTTGTCCATTGCATCAATTGTTATTCCATTTGTTTGTTATCTTCTCAAACACACTTTCCACCATTTTTATAAATCTTCCAAATCACTCACATTATGCAAAACCTCTTTAGAATGTACATTACAGTAGCTCAGGTGACTCCAACTTTGTTTCTCTATTCCATAAATCCAACGATCGTTGATTAGAAGTAATTTTCGCACTTTTTCTATTTTGTTGGATATCTGTTCAGTCATCGGCCATTTATAGAACAGACATATACCATCAGCAGAATCCTGGATTGACTTCAGTGTACTTCGAGGATATCTATTGTAGAGGTTGTTCTTGTTTCTGGTGATTTCATGGGAGAATGGGAAGAGATTCTCAAATGTTGGAATTGAAAATCTTTTACTACGTTGATATTACCTGTTGTGGTTCTCCGCAATGGAGAGCGACAATTTATATTGTGAGCCAAGCAACGTAGTGATAAGTTATCTAATGAACTCGAGAGAAAAAGTGCATCCTATGGTCATAAATAAAAACATACATGTGTCTTTGTATATGCCGGATGTTTGTGCATATGGCTTTAGGCCTATTTTAAGAATAACTATAGTTGAGATTCCCTTGAAAGAACCGTTGAATTCATCACTACCCCCACACCAACACCTGTTAGTCGATGATGATTCAATTGAATACAAGAACGAGGGCGATAATCCAATAAAAATGGAAGATCATTCTATGGATAGGGAATATGATTAAGTGGCTTTGGAAGGTGTTGAGAAGATTATGGATCGGGACCACAACCAAATCATTTCTTCTCTGATGGAATGAATTTATATCATGAACAAACATTCAGCAACAACAAAGAGATGAAAATATTACTAGACTGGGCGTCGGTGAGGTAGTCTTTTGATTTTGTATAGAGAAGAGTTATAGCAAATTCTTGGAGGTGAAATGTGTATCTCGTGGTTGCGGCTGATTGTTGTGGTAAAAGAAGTATGAATGCTTGACCCGATACATTCCACGGCCAGGCATAAGAAAATCTCATTCAAAAGCATTGCTTCACTATGTTTAAATCATTTTCGTGGTGATAAGGGTCAAAGCATAAAAGAAATTCAGAGGATTGTCCTTAGGGAGATGCATTGGAAAGCAAGCTATTGGATGTGTTGGAAAAAAGTGTAATTGCTGAGAACATTGTTCGTGGAACACCAAAGCATAAATATTCTTTCTTGCCTATTTTTTTCTACACGATTGAGTCACAAAATCTCGGTTCTTCTTATTTTATTATAGTTAACAAGAAAGATAGACCCTTCGTGTACTAATTCTTAGCTTTTGGAGCTTGCATATAGGTATACGCTAACATGAGAAAGGTAATTGTCGTTGATGGCACATATTTATATGGCAGGTATTGGGGTGTGTTGCTGACGCCATTACACAGGACACTCAAAATCATATTTATCCAATTGACTTTTGTATTATGGTTAAAGATAATGATGCTTCTTAGATCTTTTTTTTGGGAAGTTAAAGACTATAGTAGGTGATGATCCATATTTATGTGTCATCTCCAATAGACACATTAGTATCATCAACGCCTTCTCACGTGTTTACAATCGTGCACATTATGTACTTTAAATGAGGCAACAACATACCAAGTATATTCCCACAAAGTGGGATTTGGAGAGGGTAAAGTGTACGCAGTTCATACCACTATCTCAGATGAAGAAGAGAGGTTGTTTTTGATAGACCCCCTAGCTTACGACATATAAAGATATAACCAACAAACAAACAGAAAACGTAAAAGCACACAATAAAAATGATAAAATACACCGCTAGATAATAATGAAAACAAGGCAACCACAAGGTAATACTATAAATTTTCTATATGAAATTGGAGACAACACCGAAACACCATAAAAAAGCAACTACAAGCGTAGATACAAATAAAAGCAATCTTACCTACTAATACGTACGAAATCCTACCCACTAGCTCTCTACCCTAATCCATGTCCTCCACACCTTCCTATCAATGGTCATATCCTCCGTAAGCTATAACTGCTCTATATCATGTCTTGTCACCTCCCTTTTATATTTCTTTGGCCTATCTCTACCCCGCCTAAAACTATCTTTAGCCATCCTCTCACATCTCCAAACTGGAGCATCCGTGTACCTATTCATCATATGTCTGAACCATCGCAACCTTACTTACCACATCTTGTCCTCTACCAAAGCCACTCCTACCTTATCCCAAATAATCTATTTTTAATCCTATCACTCCTGGTAAGTCCACACATCCATCGTAATATCCTTATCTCCGCCACCTTCAACTTTTGAAAAACAAAATTAATTTTTGTTCGTAGTTGAAGGAATCTGATTCATAAATTGAAATATACAGCTAGTGCACTAGACACTTCCAGCAAAAACCTAAAAGAAAACTAAATTCTTTCACATTAGCTACCTAGAAGCAGCTAGGAAAAAGATATTCCATACGATATTAGCTTCTACACTCTATTATTTTATTGGCAAAATATTCTGACATCGAAACCTGCTAGGAGAAATACCAAAGGAGCAAATTCACTATCTAATTTTATAGTATGAGTACTCAACGTGACTATGCCTCTAATTGTGTATGAATTGGAAAATAGTTGGTTGTTTCAACAAATGATATAACTAAGGATCATCCAATCAGACCAACTGTAAGTTAACAATGAACTCATTGTTGTTTTCTAGATAATAATAATCTAAGCTTAGAAGTGAAACAAGTATTGGCCCTATTACTGTCATTCTCATTCTAGAATGGCTGAGGGCTTAAACAAGAGAGACTATCAAAATCATGTATTTAGAGATTGTTAAAAATTCAAATCTCATAGATTCTTTGTCTAACCTGACCCTTTTATCTCAAATAGAGGTGGGTAATAAGTATTGACCTGATACCATCACAGGTTCTATGTTGAGTTAAAGAAAAGAACTAGAGGTTGGAAAAATTGACCAAATCATTCATAACCTACCCAAAACTTACCAGGTTGGGCATAATATATTTCACTGATGAGCTAATTTGACACCAAACATGTTAGAATAATGAAACTTACTGTAAAAGCTATCTGTCTTACTGGAATTCTATCCCGGGGAGGGGACCTGCCTATTCGTTACCCTACAAAAAGAACTAAAATGTTTTGATCATACTGCGAGTCATAACTACCACGGACAAGATATTTCATCTCATGAATATAAAGACAATCTTTTTAAATCTAGGATAATGATACTTCTTAATGTTAATAAGGTGATCCAAAAATAACAAGTTTTATACTAGCTACAAAGGATGAAACTTCAATACCTATATCTCCAGTTTGTAATTGCATAGATTGTATGCAGGGGGTCACACTTTCGAGAACATGCATCCTCTTGTTGTTGTTAGGCCCAAATCTAAAGTGCAATACCCATTTTTTGTCCTTCACATTTTGCATGAGGCACCTCGGTGAAAATCTTCGAGTAACTCAGCATTGTGGAGATCATTCTTATCTATTCTACATTACGTAAAAGGCTTATTATTTAAATGAGTTTAGTAATAATTTTGCAAAATTCAAGGATAAACTCCTCGAGGCAGCATATATCCTTGTAAATGTAGTTGGTTTTGAGAAGTGGAGCAGAGCACACTTCCCAAGTAATAGGTACGATGTGATGACCATAAACATCGCTAAATCTCTAGATTACTGTTGATAGATGAACAGGATTACCCCGTGTCATACATATTCAGTTCAGGGAGAGGCATACATATGTCTCCAGTTCAAAGAACAAACTTGTACCATGTGTGGAAAAGATCTTAAGAGATAATAAGAGCGCGACCGACTCCTTGTATATGACTACTATGAATGAAGATCTCAACCACTTCACCTTGTTCAACAGCAGTGTTATTGCTAAGGTGATATTTTGGGGAAGTCGTGTTCTCGTAGGTAATATAACTTGGTGAAACTGTCATGCGAACATGAGATGACTGCTTTGTGATCAAAGTATGGCGATGGCGATGGCGAAGCTTATGATAATTCTATTTATGAGTACTCTTCTCCTATTTATAAAACCAAAACGTACCTCCTTGCGTACTCTGAATCTATCAAAATTGCCCATTTAGAGTCCGAATGGATTATGCCACAGGAATTGCAAGAAATGAAGACTTTTCCACCCCCCTACAATCCCACACTTGAAAGCAAGAGATTCAAACGCGTTAAGGGCGTCCATGAAACTTTCAGGTCCAAAATACAGAATGAGTGTTTAGTATGAAAGAGACCCTGGCACAATAGAACCACATGTAGCATGGCTAACAACTGCTACTAAAGCTTGTCTCTTCTTGTGTAACACGAGCTACTATTTTTAGGGACCTCCATATTTCTGGCAAATTTAATATTCAGTTGTAATCGACTCTATGCTTTATCTAGTATAGACCGCACTAATCTATCATATATCTTTCACACGATCCATTAAGGAATTGTTAAAGAATCTATAATTTTTCATCGAACATATTATATAGATCTTTTTACCATCCTATCACTTCAATTATTGTATTTAACCATCATTTGATGATTTAAATTAATTAATAATTGCACTTCATGTCTATTCACATAAAAAATAGCTGGTATATGCAATTCAAATGCCTTATAGTCCTACACGCGTCAACTACTCATTGGTTAAAAATTTAAAACACCTTCTTCTATAGGTCTATTTACGGAGTGATGTTTTCTATTCGGTGAGTCGCTCTACCTACACTGCGCAGTGTAAGAATTTGTTCATCTTCAAACAAGAGTCATGTCTCCAAGAAGAATCCAATTTGACCTATCAGGAGAATGAGTACTCATCGCTTCTATGACATTCTTCTCTTCAGTAATGACCTCAATCACTTGTTCTATGAGATGGGTCAGGACCATATTTATCTTGACTGTGAAGTGACATCGCTAGTTTGGTACGGGAAATTTTAGAGAGGCTCGATCTAAAAGACAGCAAATACATCCCCCCCGACACACACAGCAACACCCTAATTTTGTAGTTTTTGTTTTTTTTTGTTCATTGCAAAAGAAGATTTCTTTGTTAGGATTTTCTTTAGAAGAAAACTTCTTTCTTTTTCCCTTTTTATTGGTTTGGTGTTGGTAAAATGTAGGTATTTGCAATGAACAATATCAATATAATGATTTCAGTTTGATAATTATCTTTATCCTTTTTGTTATGATTTTTGTTTTTTTGTTGGTAAGCTTCTTCTTTATAATTGTTGTTTTTTACACTGCTAACTTTTTAAATTCATATTGCTTGATCAATGAATATAACAATGGACACCCTAGATAAAATATACGAAGAGTTAACTGTTAATACACACAGATCACACATATAGTCTGTTGTAGACATAGCTTTTGGTCTACGTATGACCAGATACTTTTCAAAGGAATGTCATCTATCTTGACCTCTATCAATCCTCGACCATACATATAGGTTTATCATTGACTCTTTGAATTGAT
>NC_061121.1:49909018-49955303 GCF_002878395.1 Capsicum annuum
ACCCCCAATTTATGTGGACTATTACATGATCATATGACTTGTTTAAAGAGGGATAAATATTAATATAGTTTGGGCTCAGTCTTAGCACGAGCCAAATGACACTAGTATTATAATAAAGAGAAAAGTCACAAAGACACCACTGAATTTGTCTGAATTTTCAAAAAGACACTCTAACTATGTGGGTGTCCTACTACCCCCTTTAATAATTTTAAAATCTTTCACAGAATTTCAATCACAACAAATAGAGTAAATTCACGCACCAATCATTGTCTACCACGTGTTAAATATATTTAATTTCATGTTTTATTTATATTTTTGAATAAAATTTTTCTTTTTCATTTTATACTTTATCCTCTTTTACTTATCACCCCCACCCCCCTCAATCCTATCCACCCACCAACCACCATCACCACCATCAACACCACCACCACCACCATAAAAACACACACTCACTAAATCCTTTAAATTAATTTGCTCCACCTTGGTGCAGAAGCACAATCCCCCACTCTCATCCCACTCGTTCGACGTCGGCTCATCATTCCAAACTTTCAGTGAGAACATTATTATCTTCTAATGAATTCTAATTTTCTATTACAATAGTCAAATTCAATTTATCAATAAATTTAAATTTATAAATCAAAAGCTCAACACTAGCGATGAGATTGAAACTCCATTTAGTGGAGTTTTATGGTTCTTAATAAAAATAGATAAATAATCACTCAAAATAAAGAAAAAAAAAAGAAATCTTGTATCAAGGAATATAATCAAGTAGAAAAAAGAGTTTTTAAAGATGGGGAAGAATAAGAGGAAAAAGAGAAGTAGTATACAAGTGTTCAGCCAAAGAAGACAATCGTGTTTTTGTGTGAGAGGGTGAGGGATGTTGGCGGGGCGGGGAGCAAAGAGGGGGTAGGGAATATTTGAAAAAGGTAAATAAATGCTGATTTTTTTTTATATATAAAAAAGAAGAAGATAGATTTTATAAAGAATAGACAAAATGATTTATACGTGGCACTTTTTAATTTGTTGTTGGAGTCAATATTTCTCCTTCACACTCCTCATTTGCGTGAAACACAAAACTTGACTGAAATTCAGTTAAAATGGTCTATTTACACCGGTTTTTATAATTTTTGTGGGGTAATAGGATGCCCGCAAACTTCAAGTGTCTTTTTAAAAATTCGGGACAACTTCAGTGGTGCTTTTATGTCTTTGCTCTATAATAACTAGATTTCAAATGAAGGGTAAATGGTCGTTCAATATTTAGTGGGTTTTTTTCTTTGAACTTTTAATTTTGTGGCTTTCCACTTTTAGAATAGTTATATTATGATTCATGATGTATAGAATTAAAATATTAGGAAATGGCATAGGACAAAAATAACTTTAAGCGAAATAGTCACATAAAAGGAAAAAAAAAAGAGACGGAGACAACAATGAGGATAGCAATTTAAAGTATCTTTGGCCAAGCTTTTAAAATTAACTTTTATTTTGAGAAGTGTTTTTTTCAAAATAGTAATTTTGAGCAGCAATTTGTGTTTGACCAAACTTTTGAAAGAGTTTTATGTATATGATTCTCAAAAATATTCTTTTTAAAAAAAATATTTTGTAGGAAAAACTATTTTTTTTAGTTTATGAAAACTGTTATTCTCCAGAAGTGCTTATTTTCTCTAGGGGTGTTCATAGGTTGGTTCGGTTTATTGATTTTGATTTTTAAATATGCTAAATCAATAACCAAACCAATAATATATTACTTATCGATTTTTAGTCCTTAGCGGTTCGATTTATTTAATCGATAAGGAAAAAAATCATAAAATAGAAATAGTATCAACTAATATAAAAGAGATTGAATCTTTGTTGCAGCCAAAATTCGACATGATGTGTTTTAATTTACAAGAATCTTCAAGCTTGAAGTAATTGTTAGTTTAGAGATGTGAATAGGTTTGTTAGTTTGTAGAAATTAAAGATACATCTATATATATATATATATATATATATAAGTAGGGGTAAAATAGTAATTAGAAGTATATTCTTATTGGGTAATTGGTTTATCCAATAACCCAATGAAAAAATTAAAATCGAACTAACAACCCATTATAAAGATAATACAAAATTGTTAATCCAATAACCAACTAACAATAAACCAATAACATTTTTAGCAATTCGATTTATTGGTCGGATAGACTTTTACACACCCCTAATTTTCTCCCAAAAACTTGATCAAACACCTCAATTTTTTTTAAGTAAACACTTTTCATAAAAAATAATAACTTTTGGCGAAAAATAAATCTGATCAAATAGGCTTCGACCACTAAGAAAAACAAAATAAAATTACACATTTATGAATTAATAGTCCTTAAATATTTTGAAAGACAATCTTTAACCTATGGAGAGAGAAGATATAGGAGAAACTTATAATCAACGAATTAAGAGGTAGGATCTAATTGTCAAATGCCCACTAATAAAAACTTTATTTGTCATTTAGACATAAGTCTTGAAATTTTTTCAAATAGACGTCATTTATGATGTCATCATATATTCTTTCCAACTTAACAAATTTAGCACACAAGTTTTTAATAATACACTCTACCCCTTCCCCCCCCCCCCCCCTCCAATAATTATATTCAAAATATCCTTATAATTTTTTTAAAAAAAAATTCCAAAAGTTAAAATAAATCTTTCAATTTTCCACCAAATTCTCCATTTTAAGCACGAATCTGGTATTTTTTCGACGATCAGCTCAAAATCAGTCCACAAAGTCATAACCTGGTCCATTGCATCCGTTGTTATCCCATTTGTTTGTTATCTTCGCCAACACACTTTCCATCATTTTTATGAATCTTTCAAACCACTCACATCATGCAAAACCTCTTTAGAATGTACATTACAGTAGCTCAGGTGACTCCAACTTTGTTTCTCTATTCCATAAATCCAACGATCGTTGATTAGAAGTAATTTTCGCACTTTTTCTATTTTGTTGGATATCTGTTCAGTCATCGGCCATTTATAGAACAGACATATACCATCAGCAGAATCCTGGATTGACTTCAGTGTACTTCGAGGATATCTATTGTAGAGGTTGTTCTTGTTTCTGGTGATTTCATGGGAGAATGGGAGGAGATTCTCAAATGTTGGAATTGAAAATCTCATACTAAGGTGATATTACCTATTGTGGTTCATTGCAATGTCTCATAAGATTACTTGGTTGTAATAATAATAAAGAGATGGAATTTATTTTATGAGCCAAGCGACGTAGTGACAAGTTATCTAATGAACTCGAGAGAAAAACTTCATCCTATGATCATAAATAATAACATTCATGTGTCTTTGCACATGCTGAATGTTGGTTATGATGGCTTTAGGTGTATTTTAAGAATAAATATAGTCGAGAGGCCTTTGAAAGAATCGTTGAATTCATCACCACCCCCACCCCAACACCCGTTAGTCGATGATGATTCAATTGAATACGAGAATGAGGGCGATCATCCAATGACAATCAAAGATCATTCTATGGATACGAAATATGATTAATTGGACTTAGAAGGTGTTAAGAAGATTGTAGATCGGGATCACAACCAAATAATTTCTTCTCCGATGGAATGAATTTATATCGTGAACAAACATTTAGCAACAACAAAGAGCTGAAAATATTACTAGACTGAGCGTCGGTGAGGTAAACTTTTGATTTTGTATAGAGAAGAGTTGTTGTAAATTCTTGAAGGTGAAATATGTATCTCGTGGTTGCAGTTGATTGTTGCGGGCAAAGAATTACGAATGCTTAAATAGATACACACCACGGCCAGGCATAAGCAAATCTCGTTCAAAATCATTGCTTTGCTATGTTTAAATCATTTTCGTTGTGGTAAGGGTCCAATCATAAAAGAAATTCAGAGGATTATCTTTAGGGAGATGCATTGCAAGGCAAGCTATTGGATGCGTTGGAAAAAAAGTGTAATTGTGAATAACATTGTTCGTAGAACACCGGAGCTCGAATGTTCTTGCTTGCCTATTTTTTTCTACATGATCGAGTCACAAAATCTCAGTTCTTCATATTCTATCATGGTTAACAAGAAAGATAGATCCTTCGTATACTACTTCTTAGATTTTGGAGCTTGCATATAGGGATACTCTCACATGAGAAAGGTAATTGCCATTGACAGAACATATTTATATGGAAGGTATTGGGATGTGTTGCTTACCGCCATAGCACAGGACACCAAAAATCATATTTATCCAATTGTCTTTTGTATTGTGGATAAAGATAATGATGCTTCTTAGATCTTCTTTCTTGAGAAGTTGAAGACTATAGTAAATGATGATCCAGATTTATGTGTCATCTTCGATAAACACATTAGTGTCTCCAACGCATTCTCTCGTGTTTACAATCATGCATATTATGTACCTTGAAAGAGCCAACAATAACTACAATAACAACATACCAAGTGTATTCCCACAAAGCGGGGTCTGGGAATGGTAATATGTACGTTGTTCATACTAATATCTCAGATGAAGTAGATAGGTTGTTTTCGATAGACCCCCTGGATCAGGACAGATAACATTATAACCAACTAACAAATAGAAAACATAAAAGCACGCAATAAAAATGGGATAACACACCACTAGATAATAATGAAAATAAGAAACCCACAAGTTAATATTATAAACTCTCTATTCGAAATTGGAGACAACACCGAAACACCTTGAACAAGCAAATACAAGCGTAGATACAAATAAAAGCACTCTTACCTACTAATACGAATGAAATCCTACCCACTAGCCCTTTACCCTAATCTGTGTCCTCCACACCTTTCTATCAAGGTTCATGTCCTCCGTAAACTATAACTGCTCTATATCATGTCATGTCACCTCTCTCCAATATTTCTTTGGCCTACCTCTACCCTGCCTAAAACCTTCTTTAGTGACACGACCCAACCCTAGGCCTTGTCGTAATGGGCATCCCACGTCCAACCAGGACCGAGGACCGTCCCCTATTACCCAACCCAACCACATATATCCAGCCTTAGATGGCTGAATTTTGAATATATAACAAGATATCGTTATTGTTCTCATTAAGACTCTAGGATAGGGTCACAATCATGACCGACCAAATCGAGTCCAATCGTACCTCACCAACCGACCAACCATACCAAGCCTAACCATAAACCATAAACCAAGGGAATACCAAAACATGATATGAAAATCAATCCCAAAATGAAATAGAATGGAACAACCAATAATATCATCCAATAATATCAGCCCACCATCTTATTCCAATGCCAAGGTCGACACCAATACCGATCGTGCCCATACCAATCCCCAGAAGTACCATAAAGCCTTTATCCAAAAGAGTAAACAAATCTGGTTGGGACATGCCCCCAACCATGGCCAAAACCAATATCCAAAATAAAATAAGTGTCTAATGAAAATTTATAATATGAATGATGTCTTTCGAAAGGATGGAAGCTCACCACTTCAATCTAAATACTGATACAAAATCCGCATGCTAAACAAGAGGAGTAGATTGGCCGATTCCTGCATAGCGTGGGTATACAGCCGCCAGTAGATGGGGTTAGCAAATGACCGCTAGCATGAAACTCAGGGTAAGAATAAAATAATGTCAGTTATAAAACCAAGTAAAATCATCCATATGCATACAACCATACATATATAAGTGTCGGGAAAAGGGATCGAGTTTAGCATCCACTTAAAACCTTTACCTGGGTTGCTTAGTTTGGTCATTCTAACCACCCATAGGTGATATGGGCTCAGCTCCCCCTGTTGAAAGGGCCCTAGTGTGTGTAGCCGCACTCCTATGGGATGACTAGTACATTCCTCTAATATAAAACGTGACACTCGCACTTGGTCATCAAGACCCCTTATATCGGCAAATATGAGTTTTTGATTTTGGTCCCCCCAGGACCGCCACTTTCCACGGCTTAGCTACACACCCCGCCATTAATGCCCAATTAAAACCATGTCCAAACAATCCATTTACCATTTGTTGATTGAGGCCAATATTAGTGCTATCATCATACCACCCCTTACTTGTAAGTATATCCATAGCCAAACCATTTAGGTTAAGAAGACCTTAGGTTCCCTTCCAATTACCATATTAAATCCACTTGGGAGATTTCCACGTTCTCCACAAGCATAACCATTTAGCCTTTATCCTTTCCAAACCATTTAAACCATGTATAAATCCTTTGTCCAGTTTAAAACATGCAAGAGTTCCATTAAAATAAGTCAATGCAATAAAAATATCTTTATAAGCATTTTATCAAACACCTTGGGGGAATTATATAGCTAAAACCAATTTCAAAGACCATTAAACCATTACCATGCAATCCAATTGTCCAAAACCATCATTAATGCATACAAAAGCATAATTAAAACCATAGGAAACCATAACCAAGCATTCAATATCAGAACCCCCAATAATAGTTGAAAAACCATAATCATGAAATTGTAAAACAATGAAATCAATCATATAAACCATGCCTTTAGTTGAAATTGCAATGAGGGAAGAGAATCATGCCTTATACCAAAAAATTGATGGAAAGAAATCACCAAAGCAATCCCTTAGCTAAAACCCTAGCTTCCTTGCCCCAAAAGCTCTTGAGAGAATTATGAGGTGTTAGGAATAGTTTATAAGTGTTAATAAATAGAATAATTGGGTAAATAACCTCCTAAGTGTGTTAGTAGTCGTAGGTTGTAATTAGGGTAAGTAGGGAAATGTTCAAAATACCCTCACTTAAATCCCTTAAAATCCCATCACAAGGATACGACTGATCCATACGAGTCATACCCTTCTATACAATCGGTATCCACCACTCATATCTAAGACTCAACCTTTGAATTAAACATTGTCCAGTATACCACTCATCCAACCAAGTCGTAACCATAGTATACGATTCGTACCCATAACCCGTATCCCTAGCAGAATGAAATACCAAAGGGATCAAACACTGTCCACCATACGAGTCCATGATACGACTCGTACCAAGCCTTATAATTCGTACCTCAAAGTCATGATCATTCCAGTAATTAAAACCATTCCACCAACTAACACTGGTCAACATATAACAGGACCATACCACTCGTACCCCAGCATACTACTCGTACTGACAGCGGTCAAGTGCACACGCAAGTGTACGTGGTCTACCAAGTAATATAATGGCCTTCAAGAAAGCCGAATAGCGATCCCATAGAGACTTGATTTGACAATGATTTAATTCTAGTTCACCATTTATATTAATTTAGTGCAAAAGTAACCAAAAAGAAAGTTTGTAATTTTTGTAAATTAAAAAATAAAATAAATAATGCAAAAATTAAATTCTTGGAACAATAAATGGAAGTAAACCCGGGGTTAAATCACTCCGAACAATCATACTCTATTATTGAATTTTTATCCATTAATTTGTTTATCTTGGTTGTTGATGTGTAGGGTTAATTGCATGATCATAGTTTCCCAACCTATAATCTTTTACCTAATTTGGACATTACAACTACATCAGTGAGCGGGGTTGTAATAATCCAATTACGTGAATTAAAGCTATCATCCTACATATGAATCAAGTAAGACATCTAAGTACATCCTTGTCCTGGACGCTAAGTTTAATTCTTTATTTTATAAAAGAATAAAAACTCAAACTTTATTTATTCACATGTTCTATCTCCCTATTACCTTTCTTGAAATCAAAAGGTCAATAATATATGTATTTTATGGGTGATCAATCTATAAAATAATTAAAATAAGAATAAACAATCAACCAAATATGATAAGCAAAATTAACGAATTTAATCCAAAACAATAGTAATCATGTTTTTGACTTTAACTCCGTAATAAAAGTTTTTAGCCACTAATATTCATAATCACGGTCCAAATAATTGAATACATGATAAGAAAAATTAAAAACTAAAAATAAATTAAAACCTAATAAATCATGTAGCCGCCTCCGTCTTTTTTCTCCAAACAGTGTCCAAGCATCCCATCTCCCATTGTAGTGTGTCAGGTTTGTATATATATATCCAATATTGTCAATTGTTGTCCAGCTACATATAATATATAATATACTCCAATTATTTTTGGGATTCAAGGCTGGCACGTGCATAAAGGACCACCAACCGCCTCTTGAATTGTGTGCAATTTGAATTGAATTAGGACAATATCAAACCAGCGATGTGACGCGTTGCTGAACGCGTTGGCACATCGATGCGATGCGTTGAATTTGTATTGTCTCACTGAAATTTACGTTCAAAAATTTGATAAAGTGTGAAACGTTCTATCCTTTGCCCATACCTTTTGTAGTGTATTTTCAATAAATTTTTGATCTTTTTATCATTAATATATCACCATATTTAGTTCACTAAGACTCCTATAATATCACACACCACATATTAAAGATCAAAACAGCACAATATTCTCAACAACAAATCAAAACAAGAGCTCGGATAAGGCAAATTCGCAATGATCTTCCACTCATTATTGCAGCTCTTTTCTTAGTCAAATTAAATTTTGCACATTACAAATAAATTATTTCACTCATAATTACACCATTAAAATATTTGAAATAAATTAAACATATAAGAATCTACCGAGATCAACTAGACACACACCTAGCTCAAGCTAGTAAAACTAGTTTTCTGGGTTGAACTCTAAATTACTCAATTAAATACAAACTTGTTTGAAAAATATTTTGGACATTGTAATCACATACTTGGACACTTAAATGTTTATTTATATCAATATGAACACGTTAAGCACACTAATTGCTCTCAAAATAAGGCGAAATAAGCTAGAATAATGATATCGAAGTGTATAAAATCACCTTAGATCATCATCCCACACTTAAACTCTTGTTTGTCCTCGAACAACTCTTTACTCTAAGCTTAAAAAGATAAGGTGACGCTACACTTCTACTAAAATAAAGACACTCAAGATAGTACTACAATGACTACACGGAATGCAAGTTTCTACACAAAGCATGTTATTTACACAATTGTTAGCTCAAGAACATTACTTCAAAACATCCTAGCGTCAAGAATTGACTCACCTAAGTGGAAACTCATGTTTATTATTCAATCAAAGACATCATACAAATCACCCACATTCATCAAACATGTGCCCCTCACAACAAGAGAATTACCCATAATCACTCGCAATAATGCAATTTATAATGTAATGGGTATAAGAATCAAATTATGCTCACTCTCACAAGGAATTCACAAGTTACACACAATGAACCATAGGCTTGACCTTAGTGTAATGTTTCACTAATAGTCGAATGTAAAGCTTAGGATCAATTAGGATTTTTTCGGGTTGTAATGTAGGCTAAGGGACGGGTAAGAACTATTTGAAAATAGTGACTAACCTCTCTAAGAGCTTTAATACACTACATTATTCATTTAAAATCACTCTCCAACAATCGAACTACACTTATTCATTCATCCATACCTTTTGTTTTTGCCCCATCTCTTTTAAGCATTTTTATAAACACTTGGTGGACATATAATTTACTGCCACAAGAATCAATTTTTTTTTGCTTTTTTTCAAAATCATGACAATATTTTTAACATCATTTAGATCACATCAATCCACCACACATCAATTATAAACACCAATAACTATTAGCTTAGGGCATCAATTTCACCTTTTTCTTCTTCAATTTTCTCAAACTCCTTACTAAATCACTTGTTTTTCATTAAAGCACTTAGGAGCTTTTTGGATCAAATTATGGTCTATCAAAGAAGGAAATTAGGCTACTTATGAGGTTACCAAAAAAAAAGTTAAAGGCTCAATGGGGGTTGACTAGGATAATGAACAATGGTAGGATAAATAAATGGTATAAAATAAGGCTATAAAAGAAATGCCTCTATCATCTCCTAAATCCACATTCTTTATTTCGCTTCACACACACACCGAGAAAACATCACATGCAACAAGGAATATACAAAAAACCTTACACGCATATGTCACATGCTCAACTCAATAGGATCATCATAGACTCCCAACCAAACAATAGCATGAATTCAAAATTAAGCCAACGAAAACAAGAGTCATAAACATGAGCCTAGGAGTCTCAAAAATAGAAATTCACACAATCAACGTGCTTTTTACCAAACAAAACACTTGCACCATGCAATCAAAAATAGCACCAACAAGAACATCTCACTTATTGTTGACCTAAAAATTTTTAAATTGAGCCAAAATTTGGGAATTTTTCCTCCCCACACTTAAAAATCTACTTTGTCCCCAAAGTGAATTTAAAAGGTAAGAGATGAAAATACTCCCTAGGGCCACTAGGCCTAACTAGTAGAATCTTTACATAAAGAAGATCCATGGAATTCCACACTTAATCTTTGCCATGATTCAAGCTCAAGATTATGGTACTCAAACTTTTCACTAATCTGTGACTCAACCAAAACAAAAACTACGTGAAATAAAAACTAGAAAAAACTGAAAATAAAACATACCTAATTAACTTGGGTTGCCTCCCAAGAAGCACCTAATTTATTATCGCAGCACAACCCATATCAACTCAACCATATTCCTTTACCCTTTTACCTCCTTTTAGGAGCCATTTTTTCATTCGTTTCAAACCTCTTTTACCTTTCAACATGTTGGGAATTGGTGGTTTCATCTTAGGTCACTCAATCAGGTAAACATAAGAGGTCTTTAGTGGCTTAGGCACCCCACACTTATCCCTTTCCAACACATTAATCATGCATAAATCTTTATAAGGGATTTTCAATGGGTTCCTTGTAAACATCAAATACCATCTCTTCATTATCTACCCTCATCTTAAGTGTGCCTTCTCTAACATCAATCAAATCTCATTCGGTCGCTAAGAATGGGCGCCCTAAAATAATTGGTGCCCGTTCATCTTCCACAAAATCAAGAACAAAAAAGTCAGCAGGAATAAAAAATTTACCAACCTTTATGAGGACATCCTCAATGATTCCATCCGGATATGCTATGATCCGTCTGCGAGCTGCATAACCACTCGTGTTGCTTTAGGCTCTCCCAAGCCCAATTTTCTAAACAATGATAGGGGCATCAAATTTGTGCTTGCCCCCAAGTCACTCAATCCATTGACTTTTTTTCCCCCAATTTGGATAGAGATAGCAAACTTTCCTTAATCTTTTAATTTCTTAGGGATTTTCTGTGTCATTACTGTACTACACTCTTCAGTGAGTGTTATAGAACTCATATCTTACAGTTTCACCTTCTTCACCACCACAACCCTCAAGTACTTTGCATACTTAGGCATACTCTACAAAATATCTAACAAAGGTAAGTTAATATAAAGCTCTCTGAATGTATCAATGAACTTTTTGAATAGGGCATCCTCCTTCGCTTTTATTTTTCTTTAAGGGAAGGGTAGTGGTAGACACTTCTTCACTGGTTCAGCAACTTTTTGCTTTAAGTACTCAGACTTTCTTGAATTTTCAGCAACTCTGTCATTTACCTGTTGGGTTACCACATCGGCATCTACCTCCTTAGTTGCCTTTGGAGGTTCTTCGTAAAGCTTTTTACCACTCCTCAAGGTGATTGCCATGATTTGTTTTGGATTTTTTATATCAGCAAGCAGACCACCTTCTGGATGGGTATTTAACGTTTGTTGTATCTACCCAACCTATAACTCTAAATTTCTCTGAACCATTTTTTGATTCTGTAATTTCGTTAAGATTTGTTTCAATATTTCTTTCGTGTTTCTCGTAGACTAATTCGATTGGGCCTGTGGCTGTGGGGCATTCCATGACTGATTAGGTGGCTGAGTTCGCTACTTCATGTTGTAGGCATTACCATAACTCAGCCTTTGAGCATTACCTACATACATCATAGATTCCGAATTTGAAGCACACATGGTCGTTGCATGACCACTATTTTTGCATATCTCACACCAACCTGCAGCTTGTTGGATGGCATTGACTGTGGCTGCAGGTTGTGTTTCTCTCAACTTCATGCGGCTGAATGTTGTGTTGATTAAATTCTACAATGCAGAAACCTGAGCTGATAGGGTTGTGAATTGGTCCACCTCCAACATTCTCGCAATTCTTTTCGTGGCACTTCTAGAATCTGAATGCCACCCTGGATTTCCTTGTGCTATGTGGTTCAGCAATGTGTACAACTCATCATAAGTTAGCTTCAATGTTTGACCACCTGCGGCTGAATCTAGCAAAATCTTTGTATTATGATTGAGAGATTCTACAAAAGTATGAGCAAGTACCTCATTCTACTGTTGGTGGTGTGGACAATCTTGAAGAAGAACCTTGAAGCGTTCCCAAGCATGATAGAGATTTTCATCAGGCTTCTGTTTGAAGCTCACTATCTTACTATAAAGTCTCACAGTCTTGCCTGATGGAAAGAATCTGATGAGGAACCTTTTGGATAATTTGTCCCATGTTGTGATTGAACTGGCCGGCTCTGCATTCAACCAAATTTTAGCTTCCCCAATAAGTGAACAGGGGAAGAGTGTCAGCCTCACCTAATCTGGAGTCACCCCAGTTGGAGTGAATGTATCTGTAAGCTCAATAAAGGTCTACAAGTGAACTTGTGGATCCTCATGTGAAAGCCCTGCAAACTGTCCA
The DNA here is from genome assembly GCF_002878395.1 of Capsicum annuum. Lineage (NCBI taxonomy): Eukaryota > Viridiplantae > Streptophyta > Magnoliopsida > Solanales > Solanaceae > Capsicum > Capsicum annuum. Next base: position 49,921,601 of record NC_061121.1, read on the forward strand.
CTGCTAATAAGAAATTGCACCATATTATATTTTAGCTCGAAATTCCCCCTAGTTGCCGGTCTTTGAATTGGGGAAGTCAAGTTCGTTGGAAGTGGGAATGTCACTTCTCTAACCTTCCTACAAGCTGCTTGTTGTTCAGCCATAGGAACAATAGTCTCTTGGTCTTCTTGGAATTGAGGAATTCTGGGGAGAAGGATTGTTTCTCTCCTGTGTTGATGGTAAAGTTGCTCAAGTTCAAAGCTTGGTTCAACCAAGTCGTGATCCCTTGCCAGCTTCCTACTTTGAAAACTTGTTTCCTGCAAAAACAAAACCAAGACCAAGCGTAAAAACACCAAATAAATCTAAAAGTAAAACTAAGTAATATAGAAGCCTTTAAGAAAGCCGAATATCGATCCCACAGAGACTTGATTTGGCAATGATTTAATTCTAGTTCACCGTTTAGATTAATTTAGTGCAAAAGTAACCAAAAAGAAAGTTTGTAATCTTTGTAAATAAAAAAATAAAATAAATAATGCAAAAATTAAATTCTTGAAAAAATCAATGGAAGAAAACCCGGGGTTAAAGCACTACGAACAATCGTACTATGTTATTGAATTTTATCCACTAATTTGCTTATCTTGGTTGTTGATTAGTAGGGTTAATTGCATAATCATGGTTTCCCAAACTATAATATTTTACCTAATTTGAACATTACAACTATATAGTTGAGCGGAAATGTAATAATCTAATTAAGTGAATTAAAGTTATCATCCTACATATGAATCAAGTAAGGCATATAAGCACATTCCTGTCATAGACGCTAAGTTTAATTCTTTATTTTATAAAAGAATAAAAATTCAACCTTTGTTTATTCTCATGTTCTATCTCCCTATTCCCTCTTCTGAAATTAAAAGGTCGACAATATATGTATTTTATGGGTGATCAATGCATAAAATAATTAAAACAAAAATAAACAAACAACCAAATATGATAAGCAAAATTAACGAATTTAATCTAAAATAATAGTAATCATGTTCTTGGCTTTAACCTCGGAAAAAAGGTTTTTAGCCATTAATATTCATAATCAGAATCCAAATAATTGAATACATGATATGAAAAATTAAACACTAAAAATAAAATTAAAACCTAATAAACCTTATAGCCGCCTCCGTCTTTTTTCTCCAAACAGTGTCCAAGCGTTCCATCTCCCACTGTAGCGTGTCAGGTTTGTATATATATATCCAATATTGTCAATTGTTGTCCATCTGTATATAATATATAATATACTCAAATTATTTTTGGGATTCAAGGCTGGCACGTGCATAAAGAGGCCCACCAGTCGCCTCTTGAATTACGTGCAATTTGAATTGAATTAGGACAATATCAACTAGGAGTCCGCGCTTTTTGATTTTACTGTTTTTGAACCATTGGAGCGACGCGTCGCTGAACGCGTTGGAACATGATGAGATACGTTGACTTCGCGTCGTCTCACTGGAATTTGCGTTCAAAAATTTGGTTAAGTATGGAATGTTCTATCCTTTGTCCATGCCTTTTGTAGTGTATTTTCAACGAATTTTTGACCTTTTTATCATTAATATATCACCGTATTTAGTTCACCAAGCCTCCTACAATATCACACACCACATATTAAAGATCAAAACAACACAATATTCTCAACAACAAATCAAAACAAGAGTTAGGATAAGGCAAATTCGCAATGATCTTCCACTCATTATTCCGACTTTTGACTTAGTCAAATTAAATTTTTCACATTACAAACAAGTTATTCCACTCATAATTACACCATTAAAATATTTGGAACAAATTAAACACATAAGAATCCACCGAGACCAACTAGACACACACCTAGTTACATGTCCTCATGCAACAAACACACAACAAAACACAACATGATAGTTAACCAAGAGAAACTTAAGGCACCTACTATAGTCAACTCAATTTCAGCTCAAAAACAACACCCCTTCCTGTTTTAAAGTTTTCAAAACCAATTATGTGGATCTATGTGGCACAATAATGTGATACAAAGGAATTAATATATGGCATTACATTAGCAACAAACAATAAAGATAATATACAGGTGATACTACCCAAACAAATAAGGAGCTAGCAACACAACCCATGTACCCTAATATCAAGAAGTCCCACTCTTAAAGTAAAATTATGCATATCAATGCAGGGATGATAATGAGACTCTCATACTAAAAAAGAAGTTCCAATCAATGTGCATAGAATAAATAGGCATGTCCTTATTTTATTTACCTTAGTTTTTTGGATAGTCAGACTAAGATCACTACAGGACTTTATTTGACTTGTCACTTAGGCTTGGCGGCTAGTATGGTACATTTGGAAATTAGTGAATAACCCTCCTTGACACTACAATTACATTTGGGGTCCACTTTTTAACTACTTTTTTTATTTTATTTCTTCCTTATTTCTTTCGTTTTTTGGTTTATTGCTTATTTAAGTTAGGTACGGTTTATTTTATTCTTTTCTTTTTCTTTTTTTTTCAAATTTTTTACCATACTCAATCCTACTTTCTTTTCTCTTGTTCAAACCCTTCTTCATACCTAATTATGAACTATACAAACTTATGATAGCCATCCTCAACTTTGGCAATTTTCCTGAGTTGAGGTGCACAATCCATGGAGGGACCAGGACCAAAGCAGGTTCATTATAATTAAACTGGGAAGGAGAAATGATAAAGCAAGAAAATCGGTCTATATAGTCTTAAAACAGGAATCAAGGGATACTTATTCACATTTGGATGTTCATTAAGGTTAAGAGTGGACTAGATCAAGAACGGGCTAGGAAACTCAAGCTAGTAAAACTAGTTTTCCGGGTTGAACTCTAAATTACTCAATTAAATGCAAACTTGTTTGAAAAATACTTTAGACATTGTAATCATATACTTGGACACTTAAATGCTTATTTATATCAATATGAACACGTTAAGCATACAAATTTTTCTCAAAAAAAGGCAAAATAAGCTAGAATAATGATACCGAAGTGTATAAAATCACCTCAGATCACGTATCCATGAGTCGTATTGGGTTCGGAGAATGGATTTCCAGGAAATTTTCTAAGGGTCAAAACCTAGGATGTTTTATTTAGCTAGCCTCTCATATCTCCAAACTGGAGCATCTGTGTCCCTCCTCATCACATGTCTGAACCATCGCAACCTCACCTACCGCATCTTGTCCACTACCAAAGTCACTCCCACCTTCTCCTAAATAATCTCATTTCTAACCCTATCACTCTTGATAAGTCCACACATCCATTGCAATATCCTTATCTCTGTTACCTTCAACTTTTGAAAAACATAATTAATTTTTGTCCATAGTTGAAGGACTCTGATTCATAAATTGAAATATACAACCAGTACACCAGACACTTCCAGAAAAAAACTAAAAGAAAACTAAATTCTTTCATATTAGCTACCTAGAAGCAGCTAGGAAAAAGATATTCCATACGATATTAGCTTCTACACTCTATTCCCTTACTGGCAAAATATTCTAACATCAAAACCTTTTAGTATCAATACCAAACACAATAGTCCAGTATTTATAGTAAATAAACATAGTGAATAAAAAAGAGAAAAAAGTAGAATGATTTTTTTAACAAGTAATATTATTAAGGAGCATCCAATCAGGCCAACTGTAAGTTAACAATGAAGTGCATGAACTCATTGTTGTTTTCTAGATAATAATAATCTAAGCTTAAAAGTGAAACAAGTATTGACCCTATTACTATCATTCTCATTCTAGAATGACTGAGGGCTTAAAAAGAGAGAGAGGCAAAAACATGTATTTAGAGATTGTTAAAAATTCAAATCACATAAATCCTCTGTCTAACCTGACCCTTTTATCTCAAATAAGGGGGGTAATAAGTATTGACCTAATACCATCACAGGTTCTATGTTGAGTTAAAGAAAAGAACTAGAGGTTGTTAAAATTGGCCAAATCATTCATAACCTACCCAAAACTTACCAGGTTGGGCATAATTTATTTCACTGATGAGCTAATTTGACACCAAACATGTTAGAATAATGAAACTTACTGTAAAAGCTATCTGTCTTACTGGAATTCTATCCCGGGGAGAGGACCTGCCTATTCGTTACCCTACAAAAAGAACTAAAATGTTTTGATCATACTGCAAGTCATAACTACCACGGACAAGAAATTTCATCTCATGAATATAAAGATAATCTTTTTAAATCTAGTATAATGATACTTCTTAATGTTAATAAGGTGATCCAAAAATAACAAGTTTTATACTCGCTACAAAGGATGAAACTTCAATACCTATATCTCCAGCTTGTAATTGCATAGATTGCATGGAAGGGGTCACATTCTCGAGAACATGCATCCTCTTGTTGTAATTAGGCCAAAATCTGAAGTGCAATACCTATTTTTCGTCCTTCACATTTTGCATGAGGCACCTCGATGAAAATCTTTGAGTAACTCAGCATTGTGGAGATCATCCTTATCTATTCTACGTTGAGGAAAAGGCTTATTATTTAAATGAGTTTAGTGATCATTTTGCAGAATTCAAGGATAAATGCCTTGAGGTAGCATATATCCTTGAAAATGTAGTTGGTTTTGAGAAGTTGAGTAGAGCACACTTTTTGAGTAATAGGTACGATGTGATAACCATAAACATCGTCGAGTCTCTTAATTCACTGTTGACAGATGAATAGGAGTACCCCGTGTCATACATATTCAATTTGATTTCTAAAAAGTTTGGTGAAAAGTTTAGGGAGAGGCATACATATGTCACCAGTTCAAGGAACAAACTTGTCCCTTTTGCGGAAAAGATCTTAAGGGATAATAAGAGTGTGAGCGACTCCTTGTATGTGACTAATATGAACAGAGATCTTGACTAATTCACCGTGTTCGATAGTGATGTTACTTCTAAGGTAATATTTTAGAGAAGACGTGTTCTTGTAGTTAATATGACTTGGTGAAACTGTCATGCGAACATGAGATGGTTGTTTCGCAATCAAAGTATGGCGATGGAGAAGGTTATGATAATTCCATCCATGAGTACTCTACGTTAATTTATAAAATTAAAACGTAACTCCTTTCATTCTCTTAATTTATTAAAATTATCCCTCTAGAGTCCGAATTGATTATGCCACAGGAATTGAAAGACAAGAAGATTTTTCCACTCGCCTATGATCCCGTACTCGAAAGGAAGAGAGTCGAGTGTGTTAAGGGCGTCGGTGAAACTTCCAGGTCCAAAATATGAAATAAGTGTTCAGTGTGAAAGAGACCCTGGCATAAGAGAACCACATGTAGCATGGCTATCAATTGTTAGATAGGCTTGTCTCTTCTTTTGTAATTCACACTACTATTTTTAGGGATCCCCGTATTTCTGTCAAATTTAATGTTATGTTGTAATCGACTCTATGCATTATCTATGATAGACCATACTAATCTATCATATATCTTTCACACGATCCATTGAAGAATTGTTAAAATCTATAATTGTTCATCAAACATATTATATCAATCTTTTTACCATCCTATCACTTCAATCACTGCATTTAACCTCTATTTGATGGTTTCAATTGATTAAAAGTTGCACTACATCTCTATTCACATAAAAAAAAATAGTTGGTATACAAAATTCAAACGCCTTCTATTCCTACACACGGCGACTTCTCATTGGTTGAGAATTTAAAACACCTTTTTCTATGGGTCTATTTACAGAGTGATATTTTCTATATGGCAAGTCATTCTACCTATACTACTCAGTGCAATAATTTTTTCATCTTCAAACAAGAGTCATGCCTCCAAGAAGAATCCCAATTCAACAAATCAGTAGAACGAGTACTCATCGCTACTACGACATTCTTCTCTTCCGTAATGACCTCAATCGCCTTTTCTCGGGATGGGTCAAGACAATATTTATTTTGACGTAAAGTCATATCGCTCATTTTGTATGGGAAATTTTGAAGAGGCTCGATCTGAAGGTCAGCAACTACATTCCCTTCCCCCTGACACACACAACATCACCCTAATTTAGTAGTTATTTTTTGTTTATTACATAAGAAGATTTCTTGGTTAGGATTTTTGTTAGAAGAAAACTTCTTTATCTTGCCCTTTTTGCTGGTTTTGATATTGGTAAAATGTAGGTATTTGCAATGAAAAATATTAATATAATGATTGCAGTTTGATAATTATCTTTGTCCTTTTTTATGATTTTTGTTTCTATGTTGGTAAGCGTCTTCTTTATGATTGTTATCTTTTGCACTGCTAACTTTTTAAATTCATATTGCTCAATCAATGAATATAACAGTGGACACGCTTGATAAAATATACGAAGAGTTAACTGTTTAATAATACACGTAGATCACACATATAGTCTATTGTAGACATAGCTTCCGGTCTATGCATGACCGAATATTTTTCAAAGGAATGTCATCTATCTTGGCCTATATCAATCCTCGACAATACATATAGGTTTATCGTAGACCCTTTGAATCAATGGACCCTCAGTAGCATGTAGTTTAGAAAAAATAATTAAATAAAAAAACTAAATTATGGAAATTGACACAGGAAGAGTTTAAACAAGTCATGTTATCTCATAAATTATGATCGAAGGGACATGTGGATGGGTAGTGGTTGAATAAACAACATTCTCAAAATATACTTGTGCTTTGAGGGTCCATTGATTCATCTGATCTACGGTAGACTTATATGGATGGTCGAGTATTTACACTTGGCAAGATTGATGGTTGACCCCATAGTTTTATCAACATGGTTGTAGACCCTCACTAACATCTTGATTAAAAAGAGAATAACTAAATTAAAAAATTATATTGTGAAATTTTACACATATGAATGAGTTTAAACAAGTCATATGATCATGTAATAGTCCACATAAATTAGGGGTGGTGATCAAAGGGGTATATGAATGTAGTGGTTGAACAAACAACATTTTCTTAGTAATGTTTCTAAAAGCACAAGTATGTTTAAGGATGTTGTTTGTTCAATCACCGTTGATTCACATACCCCTTTGATCACCACCCCCAATTTATGTGGACTATTATACGATAATGTGACATATTTAAACACCTTCCTATGTATAAATTCTCACATTTTAGGTTTTTATATTTAATTAACTTCTTTTAAACAACGTGCTAGTGAGGGTCTACAACCATTTAGATAGACCTAGGGGGGCTACCATTGATCATAGCAATTTTCCATACTCAACTAATCATATAAGTCTACCATAGATTAGATGAATCAATGGACCCTCACTAGCTTCTTGTTTAAAACGAAATAATTAAATAAAAAATTAAATTATGAGAATTTATACATGTGGAGAAATTTAAACAAGTCACATGATCGTGTAAGAGTCCACATAAATTGGGTGGTGGTGATCAAAGGGGTATATGAACGGAAAGTTGTTGAACAAATAACATCCTCAAAACATATTTGTGCTTTGACAAACATTACTCTGAGGATGTTGTTTGTTTAACCACTACATTCACATTCCCCTTCGATCACCACGCCAATTTATGTGGACTATTACATGATCATATGACTTGTTTAAACTCCTTCATATGTGTAAAATTTCACAATTTAATCTTTTTATTTAATTATTGTCTTTTAAATAAAAAGCTAGTGAGGGTCTACAACCATGTAGATAGAACTATGGGGTCAACTATCGATCTTGTCAAATGTCAATAATCCACTATCCATATAGGTATACTGTAGACAGGATGAATCAATGAACCCTCAAAGCACAAGTATGTTCTTAGAATGTTGTGTGTTCAACCACTATCCACCCACATACCACTTTGATTTCCACCTCTAAATTGTGATCACATAACTTATTTAAACTCCTCCATGTGTGTCAATTCTCAGAATTTAATTTTTTTTATTTAATTGTATTCTTTTAAACTATATGCTACTAATGGTTCATTGATTCATCTGATCTATGGGCAACCTATATATATGGTGGAGTATTAACAGAGGTCAAAATTGATGACAGTCTATTAAATATCTTTAATAGTTTAAAATAAAATTATTGTTCCAACGATAACAAACGACTAATTTTGTACTTCTTAAACAATAACATTTCTTTTTACTTCATATATAAAGTCCTCTATCTCTTATTAATTCCTCCACTTTATTTTATTTTAAAATTCTATAATGTCCCAAGCATTTCAAACATCTAATTCAAAAATGACTCAAATTTGTTGTTGCAAAAATGTGACTGTCTTGAGGATGTTACGCATGCACTCAAATCTAGGTCACAAATTTTATAACTATGTAGTTGGAAAAGTGGGTTTTGTATGATTTTTTTTAAATAAGTAAATCGTTATCTAATTATTAATTTTTTCCTTGGATAATGGTGGATTCTCATATTTTAAATGGCTTAACGAGGTATCAATTCCAAGCAGTCTATCAACGTTGAGTTCGAAATCCGACACATTAGATTTTCATGACGTTGCAAAGTTTAATCTGCTACAAAAACTTCGAGAATACAAAGAAAATAGAGATTTTTTCATGACATTGTTCAAAAAAATCAAAGAGTAGAGAAATTACATGAAAGTATTTCTATAAGACACCCAAATAGAGAGGGATAAACTACAATAAAAGTTGATTTTCATCGAAGAAAAGGAGAATGATCTAAAAATGATGTTATGTGGTATGAATGATCTAAAAATGATGTTATGTGGTATAATGCTAGTATTCGTTATTTGAAAAAGTGTAACATGAATGTAGTGGTATTGAATAAATAAAACTATTTTTATTTTACTAGAATATTAATACTGTTATTCATAGTTGATCAAACTACGCATCAACTTAAAATCGACTGTGCTAGTAGTTTACAAAAGATCAAAAATGCATTCTATGATGTTAATCAATTTTGTATCATCTATGATAACATAATACATATTCGAATTTTTTGAAAAAACATAATTTGATAAAAATCGATTCATACAAAATCTTAAGAACTTTCATACAATAAAAAATTGTTTCTAATATCATCAAATAATCATTCAATTCATTTGTTGTCCAAGTAAAATAATTGTCTTAAACTTTCACCACATTATCATTCAAATAATTTTTTCTCATCAACAGTAATGTTATCATTGATAAAACAATGATACCCATCACCACATCATCAACATCTTCTTCTTCCTCCTTTTTCTCTTCTTCCTTTTTCCTCCTTTTTTACTTGTTCTGCTTCTTCTTTGTCTACTTCTTCTTTTTCTTCTTTATATTCTTCTTTATCTTGTTTCTCAGCTTGTTCCTCTTTGTCTGCTTCTTCTTCCAGTTCTTCTTCATCTATTTTCTCTAATTCTTCACTTTTTTTTTAGTTTCTTCTTTTTCTTCTATTTTTCATCTTCTTCCTCTACTGCTTCTTCTTTTTCTCTTTCTTTTTCAACCTTATCTTCTTTAATTCTGCTTCTTTCTCTCCTATTTCTTTTTTTATCATAATTCTACTACTTGTTCGTCCTTCTTTTTTTCTTCTTTTTCCTCTTCTGCCATTATAGTGGTCAACTTATCAATTTTACTTTTTTCTCTTCATTCCTCTCCTCTTCTTCAAGTTCCATATGCACTGTATCATGTTCTAAAGTGTAATGACATTTATAGCAGAAAATTAATCCACTACATAAATTATTAAATTAAGTTGCCTCGTTCATGTTGTTGCTCATCCTTTAATTTTTTTCTTTATTCTTTTTTCTTTGATATAGGCAGCAATATCCAACATGACCTTCTCGAGCATAGCAACACGCTTATGTAGATTCTCATAGAGAGAGGTGTCTACTACAATTTTTGAGGTACTCGAATAATCATCATCACCAACATTTGCTTCAATAATATTACCACTTAAAATTTTCGTCATCACTATCTCTGTGTGAAGTAAGAACATTCTTCCTTTGTAAATCTTTCTTCAATCCACTGAGGAAGTTATTCTTCACTTCGTCTTTAATATGGCTTAAATGTAATCATGTAATTAATCTTCATCTCGCGAACAGTAGGGATGATGTACGGATGCACGTTCTACAGTAAATAATTTAACAATCACATAATATTCAATATGACAGTAGCATTATTGCATAATAAAAAATAAATTCATACCTCTATAATTTTTTTTTATAATTGAATGGGTCAACTTCGATTATCTTGTTCTTTTTTATAGTGTATCATCTGAGGATGCAGGAAATGAAAAAGGACTCATTAATTGATTTTTCAGCAAATTATCCAAGATGAGGAAGGCCTCATTGATCCAAATCTATAATCAATACAATAATAAAAAAATAGATCATAGTCTATAACAGACTATATATAAAATATGAATCTATGATAAATTGAATAAAGAATTGATGATAGATATCGTGAATGTCCAAGAAAATTCAAATAGAGCATAGGATGTCTTCTGCTTCTCATCAAATACTTCTCTCTTCTTTTTTAAGTCTATTTTCTTTTTTAGATAATCTATGATCAATTAAAATATCTCTTTTCTCCATGAATAGCTCTCGAAGAAACTCAAAGAATCCACCATTCGAATCAGTTTTTTATCGACAACCTTCATCAAATTTTTACAAGTAACATGATGTGCAAGAACCACAGTAAACAATACTTAAAACTTTTGATCCTCAGTCTACTTATTCCTTCTAATCAACTATAACAACTTCACCAATGTTATGTTTTGTTTTTCATCACTTTAAAGCAAAAAGGTTTCCCTTTCTTTAACACCTTCTTCAATTTTGATTCACTGGGATATGATGAACAGTTCAACCCCGCGATCAAACAAAACTCCTATAATTCAAAACGATCTGTCTTATTATTCACACAAAATCATATCTCATGCAATATCTTATCGTTCTTAACATATCGCAACAACAAATAATGGACCATCTGTCCATTTAATTTTAGATGTTGTGAAATGTTTCTCAAGTGTCCAAAACAGAACTGCATAAATCTTTTTTTAAAATTTTGGCCAAATAGAATTTGCTTAAAATTTTGATACATGACTATTCTTGATCTAATTGATATCATTATTGGAAAAGATCCAACCCCGTCCATCAAAGTTCGAAGTTCATACCACTCCATGAAAATATACCTTGAACAAAAAGACACAGATAAGGAATCATTATGAAACACCCTGAGTTTTTGAACTCTCTAGGAACCATACGACTCAAGCATACTAGTGGTATATTGTGCAAATGACTTAGGATCCCAAATCGTATAATAAACAGTGTGTTCTAGGTTATTTTTTATCCAAGGTACGACAAGGATCCATACGAGTTGTATGGAGATGGTACGACAGAGTAGGACCAATCGTATATTAAATAGTATCCATTATTGATCATGTACAGCTATAGGGTACCAATTGTACGATGTTCATACGAGTTAGGCCATGAACTCATATGTTAGACAGAATTGTAGTCTAATTTTCTGCCTAGGGTATGATTTAGGGGTACTACTGGTATGAATGGATACGGGTGAGGGGTCCAAACCGTACCCACCTGTGTTATTTCTATTATAGATTTTAAGCTGGGGGTATTCTGGATATTTCCTACCACAAAACCTTAAGACCCCACATCCTACAACATATTTTATCCTCTCATTACTTACTTTATAAGATTAAAAAACACTCTTTAAACTCTCTCTAGCAACCTCTCAAGAAGATTGGGCTAGGGTTTATTAAAGGTGGTCATCTAGGCTTAAGAATCAAAATCTCTCCATGAATTTTCATAACCAAGGCATGTTACTCCTCCCAAATTGTTAGTTCAACTGAAATCATGTTTTAATGAATGGTTTTCATGGTGTTATTATGATATTATTTGGGTTTTAAAATATATGTTGGGGGTTTTGGTTGTTCTTTGTTGGATAATGGTTTCCCATATTTTTCTTACGTCTTTCAAGTTATAATGGTGGTTTGAACACATGGTTGCATGGGAATGGTCAATTGATACTTGATTTTGGTTTTGGAAACTATATGCCCTCAACATGTTTGTTAAAATGCCTATGAGAATGGTTTTGTCACATAGTTTGACTATCATTGAAAACCTTTCACTGCATAATATGGTAATAGGACCTAAATTGGTTTAAATACTTTTTAAATAATTTTTCGAAAGGCCTTGGTGGCCATGGATTTGGCTAAATATGGTTTTGAAAATCTTATGGGGTATAATGGAATCCCCTAAGTGAGCAATCTATGAAAAACTTGTGGGGTATATAGGAATCCCCCATATGATTTTAAAAATAAAATTTTGGGTACATGGGAATTCCCTAAGTGTTGGTTAATGACATTGCTTGCAAGTTATAGTCGGTGTAACAATACCACATTATAATACCTTAATAATTGACTTCTAGAATTGGTCGTTTGTTTATGTGTTAAATATTTTAAATGGTCAATAATGGGGGTTGTGATACCTACCCGTGAAGATATGAGTCCAAAAGGTTGACATTGGAAACTCATGTTTGCCAACATGAAGATTGGTCTTGATGACCTCGTACTTATGGGGTACAAGAGAATTCTCCAAGTATATACTCGTACATATGTATCATAGAGGGCAAAGGGTACAAGGGAATCCCTGGCCACCTATAGTATCTTCAGTTTGTGCGGCTACATGGATCGAGGGTCGTTCAGGGGGTAATATTGGACCCAATAGCCCGTGGGTGGATTATGATGATAAATCTACACCACCCACATTAAGGTTTTAAATGTATGCTAAACTCGGTTCCCTTTTCCAACATGATATATATATATATATATGTATGTATGTGATTATATATGGTTATTTACTTTTATTTTGAATAATTGTGTTATTTTATCCTTACTCCTGAGTACATGCTAGTGTTCACCCGTTAACCCTTCTTCGAGCATTGTATCCCCACATAATGCAGGAACCGACCATACTATCACACCTCCTACTCAGTGACTTGGTGATTCGGGGATAACTTGAGTCAGACTAAAGTGGTGAGCTTTCATTCTTCAAAAGGCTCATTCCATGTTATGGTTTATTTTATGCTTTTGCTATTCTCTTGACATTTGCTTTTAGCTATGGTCTGGGGCATGTCCCGAATTAATATTCTTGGACATTGTTTAGAGGCTTTGTATGGACAATTGTGAACTTAGGTATATTTTAGTTTGGTTTCGTTTAGATGCTATGACTTGATTGGTTGGTCACGGTTCTAGAATTATTACAAAGTCATTGAGATATTAATACTCTATCTTGTTATATGTTCAGAATTCATCTAACGCGAGTTGTATAGTGGTTGGTTGGATTGGGTATAGAGGGTGGTCTCCGATCTCGGTCAGACTTGAGATGTTCGATATGATGAGGCCCTGGTTCGAGTCATGTTACATTGGTATCACAGCCTAGGTTTTGGTGTCAGGGTATGTCCATAAAGCTGTGTTGAGTAGAGTCTCTTTTATGGGCGTGTAGCGCACCCCACTTATAAGGGAGAGACTACAAGGCATCTTGGAGTGTTTGATTTTCTTGTTTTTATATTTTTGAGCTATAGAGTTAGGGTCTTGAACTCTCACCTAAATCTTCTTTTGTTGATTTTTCAGATCATGCCCTTCTAACGTTGTGAAGCTTATGAAAACTCACCTATCCCATTCGAGAATGACGTAGATAGATCTCGTCCAACTCATGGGGTGGAGACCCTATCGGGGATTGCTGCATCTAATTTTCCCCATAGAATTCTATCGGTCTCTACTGACCCTACTCTGAAAGATGACACTCATGTTCAGTCACCCCAAGGAGATGTTACCAATGTTAATTTTTATGTTCTATTCAACAGTTGACCCAGATAGTGACATCTTTGTCACGATAATACATTTTTATTAGAGGGAGAAAGAATAAGGCAAGGTCAAGAAATAGACGAAGAAAGAAATCCCAATATCCAGACTGGGTGAGGGGTTAGAAGAATAGTGGTAAAAGTGGTGGACAATGGTTAGAGTAAAGGAATCCAAGAAGTTCCCAGGTGGTTGTCAATATCCCTTATTCTCAGTTTTCTGGTGATTATTATTTTTGGGTTGGTGGAGCTAAGTCAGCCCTATCCTATCATCCCTGCCAATTTTGTGGTCTGTTGTACCATGGTTATTGCAATAAGGAGAGGAATCAGTGTTTTAGATATGGTTAGTTGGGTCACATATAGCAAGAGTGTCCCACAAAAGTTTCCACTAGGACAAAAAGAATCACGATTGCCACCTCCTTAGATCCTACACCAAGGGGTGTTTCTTCTGGATTAGGCACTAGCCGAGACTGTCCTTATGATCTCACTACCTGACAGGAGTCCAATGCATCACCTGATGTCATTATTGGTGCATTGAAACTCTTTTCCTGTAATGTGTACTATTTACTTGATCTGGGGTCCACTCTCTCTTATGTAACCTCATTTGTGGTTCTGCATTTTGGTTTTGGCCTAAAGTGCATTTCTGATCCTGTCTTTGTGTCTACTCCAGTAAGTAACTCTGTGATTGGTAGACCTGGGGTAATCTACTCGTGGGGTAGACTATATATATATATATATAATATATATATATATATACATATATATATATATATATATATATTATGTGGGGTGCTCAATAGGTAGTGCATGATGGTTTATAGACACTAAGTTTGAACTTTAGATATTGATTTTGGTGAAGGGGGTATATTATCTTAAGGATAGCAATGCAAGATTTGTAGGGGTAGATTGGTAGGCTTGGTAAGGTGTGCGGAAGAAATGAGGTTGATCACTTAGGGAATACAAGGGTAGGGAAAGTTGTAATATAAAGACTGGAGGTCTAGGTTGAACTGATGGATTGGGTCTAAGTCATTGAATGGGTTAGGGCGTAGGGTTTGTGAGGCTATGCTTGACCCCAGGTAGAATCTGAATAGATGAGGTTTTAAGAATAAAAAAGCCAAGTGTTACTAGTACATGTCTATAGTGATACCCCTTAGAGCGGAGTGTTGTGTTTTTAGGTGTAGTAAGATTGAGATCAAAGGGCTAATCTTAAATTTTCTTCTACCAGTGGACTTCAAGGGAAAGTTGATATGAATTTACTCCTATTCTAAAAATTCCCTCATATTTCGATTAAGAGGGCACTCTACTAGTGTTGCACGAATTCTAATAGTGCTTATGCCTAAAGTCCGTATTCTATGTGTCGTGTATGTCCATACTCCAGCCCCTAAATCAAAGGCATTAATGGTCCTCATAAATCCAAGCCTCCAAGTGTTCAAGCTCTATGCCATGATACTCATGACCCATAGATTCATGTCTCACTTCTTGCCTGGTTCTAAGAAACAATAGTTTTAAGCGACAATCCTCGCTTTGTTCCCTGAATATGAATCTCGGATTTACGTTACACTACCTTTGGTATATGCAGACATGTTTCTTCTGGTGCATAGTCCTAAGGACTCGTACTATGGTGTGTTTATTTCGGAGTAACCTTTCATTTATAACCTTGGTGGTTGCTTTGGAGTACCTTATTCCTATTGTATCGTGTCTCATTTCGTAGGTATCGCCTTGGGTAGTATGACAGATAGGAGTTGTAATTAGGAAGTAACCCCCCTCCTTCTTGATGTTTATACTCTAGTTCCCTAGTGACCCTTCTTATGTTTGGATGGTGTACCCTTGGAAGCATAGTGATGTGTTGGACGAGAGAGTAGATGTCCTTTATTGTGAAATCCTGGCGTGACTACTAGAGATAAGGTTATGAGTGTAGATAGAAAAATAAGATGAATATTGTCATACTAAATAGTTGTAGAGGGGAGGTGTGGTGAAAACCTTTGTTATAGTGATTAGGGGTGTTATTTTTGGTGAGGAAATCTATACAGTGGGTATAGTAAAGATAGGCTGGAGCATGGTGATTGATAAATACCCAACCATGTGTTATGCGGCTATAGCTCCTTGATTATAGTGATAGACGAGGTAGTATTATCAGGGCAATGTAAAGTATAGGGTCCCGTAGTTTTCACTAGCAGCTTTAACTCAATGTTAGTCCTTAACATGGGATGGATATGGGGCTATACTCAGGCCCTCGTAGTTATGTGTTCGCGGGAAGGAGGCAGGGAGGTTGAAATGTAGAGGTGTTATCTTCGTAGTTGAAATCTTGGCAGAGAGTGTAGACATATGTAAGGGATATTAGATGCATTGGTTAGGGAGGAAGAAGCTTTGCGGGGAGCTAGAGGGTACATAGAGTCCGAATACCCAATTTTTGCTCTCCGTTCTGGATATTCGTGCTTAAAATAGGTGTTCTTCACCACATCTTTGTTTTCTAACTTAGTTAAAGGAAAGATTGATTTTCTTGCATCCTTGTTTTTTAACTTGCTTAAAGGTCAGAGCAGGTGTGTTTAGGGTTTAAATCATGCTAGTCATGCCTCGTTCTATCATTTGAAGATTAATGATCCAAGTGGGGGAGAATTGAAACACCCTGAGTTTTGACCCTTAGAAATTTCATCAGTTTTTGAACTCTCTACGAACCATACGACTTAAGCATACTAGTGGCATGTTGTGCTAACGACTTAGGAGCCCAAGTTGTATGATAAATAGTGTGATCTAGGTCATTTTTTTCCAAGGTACGACAAGACTCTATACGAGTCCTATAGATATGGTACGACAAAGTAGGGCTATTCATATGTTAAACAGTGTGCATTCTTGATTATGTACTACTTAGGGTACGACTATAGGGCACCAATCGTACGATGTTCATACAAGTTAGGCCATGAAGTTGTATGTTGGACAGAATTGTAGTCCAACTTTCTGCCTAGGGTACGAGTTAAGGGTACTACTCGTATGATTGGATACAAGTGAGGGGTCCAAATCGTACCCACCTGCGTTATTTTTTTACAGCTTTTAAGCTGGGGGTATTCTATATATTTCCCACCCCAAACCCTTAAGACCCCACGTTCTATAACACCTTTTAGCCTCTCATTACTCACTTTTGAAGATTTAAAAAACATTCTTTAAACTCTCCCTAACAACCTCTCCAGAAGATTGGGCTAGGGTTTATTCAAGGTGGACATTTAGAGGATTAAGAATCAAAATCTCTTCGTGAATCTTCATAACCCAGGCGTGTTACTCCTCCCAAATTGTTAGTTCAACTAAAATCATATTTTACTGGATGGTTTTCATGGTGTTATTGTGATATTGTTTGGGTTTTGAAATATATGTTGGGGGTTTTAGTTTTTCTTTGTTGGATAATGTTTTCCTATGTTTTTCTTATGGCTTTCATGTTATAATGGTGGTTTGAACATGTGGTTGCATTGGAATGGTCAATTGATACTTGGTTTTAATTTTGGAAACTATATGACCTCAACATGTTTGTTGAAATATCTATGAGAATGGTTTTGTGTCATAGCTTGATTATCATTGAAAATCTTGCATTGCATAATATGGTAATGGGACCTAAACTAGATTAAATAGTTTTAAATGATTTTTGGAAAGGCCTTGGTGGCCATGACTTTGGTTAAAGATGCTTTTGAAAAACTTATGGGGTACAATGGAATTCCCAATGTGAATAATCTATGAAAACCTTGTGGGGTACACAGGAATCCCCCAAATGATTTTAATAATAGAATGTTGGGAACATGGGAATCCCCTAAGTGAATGTTGGGAACATGGGAATCCCCTAAGTGTTAACTAATGACATTGCTTACAAGCTATAGTCAGTATGACGATACTACATTATCATGCCTTAATCTTTTAATTGGGCAATAATGAGGGTTGTGATAGCTAGCCGTGAAGGTGTGAGTCCGAAAGGTTGACACTGAAAACTCATGTTTGCCGACATGAGGATTGGTCTTGATGACCACGTACTTGTGGGGTACGAGGGAATCCCCTAAGTATATACTCATATATATGTATCATAGAGGGTGAAGGGTACAAGGAAATACCCGGCCACCTATGGTATCTCCTGTTCGTGTGGCTACACGCACTGGGTCCCGTTCAGGGGATAACACTAGACCCATATAGCCTGTGGGTAGATTATGCTGGTAAAGCTACACAACCCAGGTTAAGGTTTTAAATGCATGTTAAACTCGAATTTCTTTTCCAACATGACATCCGAATTTAAATAATTTAGCTGTGAAGCTAGGACTTCCACCTGGGAATATTAAAATTCTTGGATACAAACTTTTTATTCCTAGAATTTCAAAAGTTTCTCCACTCTCACTTGGTAGATTGTAAATCTGTCTGGTGAATGTCATATATTCTTCCTCTTTTGGATGGATTTTTCCGACTTGAAAAGAAGCAAATCTTTTTCCTGCGGAAGAGTTAGTCCTTTTTCTAATTTATCAGAATTTTTTTTAGTTTTCACTGATGTTGTTTCTATAGGGAATTTTCCTTGTGGCCGGCTTTTAGTTGTGTCAGAAGACTCAGACATTGGTATATCCGGGCTTACTATGGAGATGTTGTTGGCACTAGGTGCTAGTGGGACATCTCCTGCCACTTTGTTAGGGATTTTTTATCCCTTTGGTCTAGTATCCAGATGTTCATAGAGAAGTTGAAATTCTATGATATTTTTAGCTTGATCAGTATTAAACTGATTTAGTTCATATTATAATTTTCTCGCCTTTTCAGACAAGCCTGATAGTTCATCACGAGTGTTAAATAGCATAGGATTTTTTTCATTTATGGCTTCTTCAATGTCATTCATTCTTTGGAATATCCTATTGACCAACACCTGGGTTCTATTGTCTATTTGGACGTTTCTTGAACGAAAATTTGCAAAAACATTGTCAGATCCTTTAACATTTTCTATTTTAAAAGAATAGAACGACAACAATACCTTCCGTATGTGTAACCTTCTGTATTGTGGTTCGCAAGGTAATTTATTAAATATCAAACCTAATATTTGTGTGTTACCTATTTTTACAATAAATGATTTTGGTAATAAAAATGCTGAAAACTTTTGTATCCCTTTTATTACCGCTAGTAATTCTTTTTCATTTGTGGAATAATTAACTTTTGCTTCATTAAAAGTTTCACTGGTATATCGGCAAATTTCATTTAAATCTGTTTGTAATAATGCTCCCCAATGATAGTCAGAGGCATTTGTTTGTAAGACTAAATTGTCTTTTGGTTCAGGTAGTCTAAGCTTTGGAAGCTTAGCAAATTCTTCTTTTAGATTTTGAACACAAAGAGTATGTTCATTGGTCCATACTAGACAATTTGACTTTCTAATTAGTTTTTGCAAAGGATTTCTTTTCTTTGCAAGATCCGGATGAATTCACCTGCATAGTTTAAACAACCAAGAAATTTTTGTCTCTTGTTTCATTGTTAGTTTATTAGGAAATTCTATTTTCTTTGAAATATGAGTTGTAACTCTATTTCATTTTTTGAAATAATCATTCCAAGAAATTCTATTTCATTTTTGTTTATTTCAGCCTTTTTTTGTCTTAAAACAATTGTATTTTTAACATAAATTTTTGAAAATTCTCTGAGATGTGCTAAATGTTCTTGGTAGTTTTCTGAGCATACCAAAATATCGTCTATGTTGACAATTAAAAAATTCTTTTCAGAGAATATTTTATCTAGTTTTCTTTGGAAGATTTGGGGCGCATTTTTTAATCCAAATGTCATTACCAACCATTCATAATATCTATTAGGAGTGCGAAATATTGTTAGAGGGATTGATTCCTCTAATGGTTTAATTTGTCAAAACCCACTTTTACAGTCAAATTTTGAAAAGTATGATTTTCCTTTAGCAAGGTTGATAAGATTGTTTTTATTTGGGATAAAATATCCATCAAAAATATATTTTTTATTTAGCTCTTTATAGTTTATTATCATTCGAGCTTTTTCTCTTTTTTGTTCCGCATGATTTCTAACCATAAATGCGGGATTGCTGTGTGGACTCCTGCTTTCCCTTATTAATTTGAGATTAAGGAGTTCTTGTATCTGAATCTTAAATTCAATTTTATCTTCTTCATTGTAAAGTGTGGGTTTAACTCTTATAATGATACTAGAATTTTTAAGAATCAAAACTGTCTTTTCATGATTATTGTCTCATTTTTTTCAATAGATTTTCTCCATAAGAGTGTTATAAATCTTGTTTTATTTTTTTCAAGATTAAGACATTTACATGAATATTTTTTTGGGTTATCCAAAAATTTCTTTCAAAAATTCCCCTTTCTTTTGTTAAAACGTAGGGATTATGTTTTCTTGAGATTTTTATAAAATGATTACATAGAGTTTTGAAACTAACCATGTATATTGTTTGATGATAATCCTGAAAGTGTTGTATAAAATTATTTTTGAGTAACAAATTAATTTCTAGTTTATCATAAGCATAAACATATTTTATTGAAAGAATTTTAGTAACTAAAATTATTTTCACATTTTCTTTATAATGTGTGAGCTTTTCCCTGTCACCTGTAATACTAGCAATAGAAGCATTAACATGATTATTTTTTCAATTTTTTATCGAAAAAGTTTTAGCGAAACTGGCTTCAGAATCATTATCTATCTGACAACATGATGTCAATTTTGTTTCATAGGTGGTAAATTCTACGAATACTACTACTCTAAAAGAGGTTTCTTTTGGCATTTAGATTTTAGGAATAAAACAAGTTTTACCGTCTAAGGTTATTTTAATTCCTTTCTTTTGGATATTATATTGATCTAAGCTGTTGAGAAATGTTCCTCCTAATATTATATTATAATCATTTTCATGATTGGTAATATAACAAGGAATGGTTCTTCTAATTGATTCAAACTAAATTGATAGTTTTACCATTTTTGACCAGTTGTAGTTGTTTTCTTCAAATGTTTTATAAATGTAGGGGGTACCTTCATACGTGGTTAAACCATCTAGGATACTTTTCTTAACATGATTTGCCGAAGATCCTGATTGAATTAGGATGGTATGTTTATTCCAATCTCTCCCATTAAAGAATCTTCCTGAAACTTTAGTAATGTTGTTAGAGCTTTCATTGGTAATTCTTCTAGAATTACCTTTTCTTATGACATTTCTCTCATACTCTATAGAGAGTTTCAGGTTTGAGGTATTTGAGCTTCCTATTTCTAGGGCTCTTCCAACTTGAATTTCATATTTACTCAGGATTTTTGCCTGTTGAACTTCTGTTTCAACTATTCTAGCTATCCCTGCACATTCTTGATCAATTTCAATCAAACTTTTATTTTAATAGACATTTCTATAATTTGAATTAGTAACTGTATATAGAGCTTGATAATAAATGTTCATAATATGGTTACCTGATTTAAATAAATCATCTCTTTTTACCTGAAAATGCAGACTTAAGGCTTCATTAAAGTTAGCATCTTTCAGTGATATACAATACCTTGTATAGTAGGTAAATAATAATTTGGTGTAAGCCAAATTTCCTTCAACAATGCCTAGGTTTCCTTCCCTAGTGTTAATAAATCTTTCGTCCAAAAGGTTGATAACTATTGGACAATTAATTATTTCTTTGAAGGTGAATTTTACCATTATTTGGATTCCTCCGAGATGAACATAAATCATCTTTCTTGTTTTTCTTTTCAGAATTTTCTTAGAATTTGATCGATCATAGGCTTTGTTAATAGGTTAAGCTTATGTTTTCCAGTAGTTTGAGTAATCTATATTGCCTTTTCAATTTCTTGATATTCCAGGTCTGAGATTTTATCTCTTGGAAATGTTCTTTGTAACCTACTAAGCAGACTATCCTCCGTTCGAAGGTTAAATTTTAATCCTTGGATTTTTCTTAATAATTCTCCATAGAATGTTGCTTTCAAAGCATATCCTCGCTGATCTTCTTCAGTTTCTATAACTTGAGTGATTTCTTCTAGATTCTCAATTTCTTGATTCATTCTTCTAAATCAGTGCTTGAGTCTGAGAATTCTTCATAGAGTTCTACGTAAAAATCTTCACTTTTGATAGATGTTACTGACTCCAAGTCAAAATTAATTTCTTGTCTATCTATTTTAGAGATTTTAACTTTCTTTTTATTACACCCATAACTTTTGTGGCCTTCCTCTCCATAATTATACTACTTACATTTGTCTATAGATTTCTTTTTGAAATTTCTTCATTTTTTGAAGTACCTTTTTCTTGGTACATAATTACTTTTGAAAATATTTTTTCTTTTGATTAATCCTTTCTGTTTTCTTTTTCTTTTTAAAGGATTTCTTTCATGACATCCCCATTGTAATGCTGCTTCTGTATCTTCACAGCAAATTTGGGTGTTAATTCTTTTGATTTTTCTTTGTATATTATGTAACATACAAAGCTGGATAATTCGTTGATTATATTATGTAACATACAAAGCTGGATAATTCGTTGATTAAGGAATGAAATTCTTTTCCCGAATGAATTGCCCGTTTGATCTTCTTTAGCACATTCTTCCCTAAAATAACTAGTCCAAAATTCTGGTAGTTATTGAAAGTATTTATCCATAAATGGCTTCATGTTTAGACAACTGTCAAACAGATTGTAGTACTATTCTTCAAATTCACAAGTATATTCATGAATACAACTCACTTTACAAATTTAAAGTTTCTCTAGTCATTCTGCTGCTAATAGCGTTTGTTTTTCCTTTCCTTTAGAGACATCCCCTTGGATATCTAAGAATTTGCATCCAACGTATTTTACTTTATGGTTTATTCCGCTCTGATTAATTTTTCAAACTGCTCTAGAACTTCAATTTTAAAAATCTTTGCAGCATCTTCTGATACTCCTTTAAACCAATTGTTTACCTTTCTTGTAAAGGTGTTAATAGCAATTAAATACTTTTCATCACTGGTATAATTTACTCTTTTTCTCATGATGAAGAATAATTCTAGATTTTTAGTCCATAAATTCAGAAATTCTCCTGGTTCTCTTTTACAATCTAGATCTAAAAACTGAGTAAACCCAACATCTCCTATTGAAAGTCTATTAGGCATGTATTTAGCCTTATTATTGTTATGATATTGACTATTATAGTCTTTTCTTTTTTGGATTTAGGTAAGAAATTACCTTTTTGCATAGGCTTTGTAAAAGAGCTTCCTTCTTGTTTAGGACTCCTAAAGTTTTCTTGTGGTCCTCCTGTATCTCCTTTGTTCATAAGAACATGGTGATCTTGGTCTTTTAGATCAAGTTCTTCTAATGCATAAACCAATTTGTCTATGTTATTCATTTGATTCTTCTATTTTATTTTTTGAACTAGAACCTTCTTCTAATTTGGAACTAGGATTTTCTTTTATTTTAGGAGAATATTTCTCCTCTATTTCTTTCCTTAATTTCTTTTCTAGAAAGCTAGATATAATCTTTTCGTCAAGGCTTCCCTTTTGATATGTACCTTTATTAGAGAAGGTAGGAGCGAAAAGTTCTCTCCTAATTTTCTTTCCTAATTCCTTATCGAAGGCGTTAGCTCTTTCGATAAGGTTATTTACCCTTATAGGTGAGTTATCTTTTATAAGCTTGATTTCTTTCTCTATTAGGTTGATTTTAACGGCTAGATGCCTTTGCATGTTCATAAGGTCGTCAAGTTTTTGTAAAATTTCATTATGACTCATAGTGAGTTAATATGGATTAGGCTTGACCTTATGCTCATAGTGGAAAATTTTGAGTTCCAACTGAAGTATAACTTCTCTTTGAGAGAATAGTGATTTTTCGCAAACTCCTGCGAATAAATTATATTCATAGCAATTTTTTTGAATAATAAGTTCTTATTTTTTATCCGAAAGTAATTTTAAAATTTGTTCTTTATTTTGTTCCTTATTCATTTATTTTTATTTTTGGACTTCAGATTTCCAATTAATTTATACTCTAATCTAGAAATTATGGTGATTAGCTGATCTAATCTCATTAGATCTTCTTTTGTATTGTTAATTCTTTTATATTCAAAATAAAGACTTTTTAATTGTTCTCTTAATTTCTTTATAAGTTTTAGTATGTTTACGAGGTCTTCTCATAGAGTATTTTAATCTTATGTTTACGAGGTCTTTTCATAGAGTATTTTAATCTTATTTTTACAAGGTCTTCTTATAGAGTATTTTAATCTTATTGGCTCTAATACCAATTTGGAGGGTGTTGTCCACAGAACAGGGTATATATATACATACATACATACATACATATATATATATGTATGTATGTATGTATGTATGTATGTATGTATGTATGTATGTATGTATGTGATTGCATTTGGTTATTTATTTTGATTTTGAATAATAGCATTATTTTATCCTTACTCCTGAGTATATGCTAGCGTTCATTCGCTAACCCATCTTCGGGCGCTGTATCCCCACGTGATACAAGAATCGGTCATACTATCACACCTCCTGCTCAGTACTTGATGACTCAGGAACAGCTTGAATCAGACTGAAGTGGTGAGCTTCCATTCTTCGAAAGGCCCATTTCATGTTATGGTTTATTTTATGCTTTTTCTATTCTCTTGACATTTGTTTTTGGCTATGATCGGGGGCATGTCCCGACTTGATATTCTTGGATATTGTTTAGAGGCTTTGTATGAACAATTGTGGACTTGGGTATGTTACGATTTGATTTGGTTTAGACGGTATGACTTGATTGGGTTGGTCACGGTTCTAGACTTATCCCAAAATTATTGAAATTTTAATACTCTATCTTGTTATATGTTTGAAATTTATCTGACACGGGTAATATAGTGGTTGGTTGGATTAGGTATAGGGGGTGATCTTCGGTCCCGATCGAACTTGAGATGCCCGACACGATGAGGCCCGGTTCGGGTCATGTCACATTATCCCCATCAACACTATTTTTTCACTATCCTCGCTCGCTTCACTATCATTACTACCACTACACTCAGCAACATCATAACCAGACTTAACAGTTTTACTATAATCATCAACATATTTATCTGTCTATCATGCTCTTCGAATCTGATTTCAACTCTTCTGTTTCAATTTCTTTTCTTTTAGAGACTTGTTCAACTGCCTCACTATTTCTTTTTCTATTGCTAGAAGCACAACCAGACGCAGTAGCAACAATGTCTTTAACACCTCCTATAGCTTTATCCAGTTTTTAACAAAATCTGCACTTAACAACAATTTTGTCATTGTCAATTCATAGATCATAAGTCTACTAACAGAAACAGGTCAATGCTCAATTCAAATAGCCAAAATAACTAAGAATTATCCCACCATTCAATAATGCAGTACACAAAAATAGCATGTAAATTAATTTTTTAAAACAAATTCAAAATCCAACAGTATGATCGACCAAAAATTTTCAGTTAAATATGCAGAATCAAAACTCAACTATTGTTACGAAATCAAACTAATTAGCTATAAAATTTTCATATGTTCACTATTTAATCAATCATATTTGAAAAGAATTTCCTATACCTAAAAATTTAACAAAATCTGGGGGCTTGTCAATTCATAAACCACAAGTCTACTAACAGATATAGATCAATTCTCAATTCAAACAACCAAAATAACTAAGAATTATTCCACCATTCAACAATGCAATACACAAAAATATCACAACTGAATCAATTTTAAAAAAAAAATCAAAATTCAACAGTGCGAGAAACAAAAAATTTTTTATCGAATCTGCAGAATCAAAAATCAACTATTGCTACGGAATCAAACTAATTAGCTATAGAATTTTCATATTTTCGCTATTTAATCATTATATTTGAAAAAAATTATATACTAGGATTCACTACAAAATGGATAACAAATAAAATAAAGTAAAATGGATCTAGAAATAATCAGAATTTTATTTTAACTTACCTTAGTACGAAAAATGAAGACCTTCGCCGTTGGAGAAGAAGATGAAGCAAAAATGAACTTTGAAAGTTTTTCCTTGGGAGCAGTGGAAGAAGAGGAATTTTGGAGGAGAGAGAGGGGGTTTAATTTATTATTAAAAAATGAAGGGAGTTAGGTATAATTTATTTAATTTTTTAAGTTTTGAAAATGTTGAAAAGGTTATTGACCCATATGCGGACCCCAAATTTTTCTACTTTTTTGAACCTAATCATAAAAATTAAATGGAAAAGAAATGAAGTGGCTATTTAGAAAAATAAATTTTTAAAGTGGCCTTTTTGTCAATTCATCTTGAGCTACTCTAGAGGCCAGTGATTATGATTTCATGGATCTTTTCT
The DNA here is from genome assembly GCF_002878395.1 of Capsicum annuum. Lineage (NCBI taxonomy): Eukaryota > Viridiplantae > Streptophyta > Magnoliopsida > Solanales > Solanaceae > Capsicum > Capsicum annuum. Next base: position 49,947,642 of record NC_061121.1, read on the forward strand.
TCCCGTGTTAATTATATATATATATATATATATATATATATATATATATATTGAGATGATTTGTTGTATTTCCTCCATTCTTATGTAGAGCTAAACCTTATTTTATAACATTTTTTAAGTTATAAAATAAGACGTACAATTTATTTGTATCATAGTTTTAAATTGGGTAATTTGTATTTAAAATGCATGTTAGGTTTTCTAGTTCCTCCTTCGTTACGTTATTCACCTTTTCACGTGCTTAATTACTTGGTTATTTTTTAATAATTAATTAATTATTTCTTTGTTTATAGATTAATTCCTGCATAATAATGAGTCTGAACTCTGAAGGAGGTTTATATTTATGTACTTCAAAAGGTGTTTAACATTTTTTCCTCAAGATAACTATCTTTACCTGACCTCTGGTAATGTTGACTAATGAACAGAGTTATCTATAAATTAGTTTAATATGGAGCCTTAATACACATTAATTCGTTAAGTGACAACTCTTCATTCTCTTTTAAACATCCTAAAAAGGTTGTAACATATCAACACTCATTTTTGCAAGAAAAATAGGGCGTGACCTCAGTGTCACACCATTGAGCTCGCCTTGCTTCGAAATCATGAGACTAGCCATTACGCAACACAAGCAAACATGAATAAATGCAGGTCTTCATGGGGCCGAGATCCGTTGATGGTGTTCCCTAGAATTTAGCTATAAATAGTCTTTTATTTACTCATGATATGGCCTCTGATTGTAGGGCATGTGATTTTTACTCATTCCCAAGCACTAGTGATAATGGTCGCACTTTGCGCGATTAGAGATAACATTAATAAATTTATCTTAATAGAGATTGTTACAAATTAATTATAAAAAAATATTTTTTTTTTATCATACACCTGTGATAATTAATTGTATATTATTAATTAAATTATAAATTCTTACTAATGTTTATGTATTTTATTGGATAATAGGAATTTTGTTCCTCTATAAAAAAATTTAAATTAAATGAAATGAAGATGAGATAAAAAGTTTTAAAAAATTATTATCGACGGATATAAATTAAAAGAAAGAATTATAGTTATTGTTTTGTACTTTGTAATTAGTTATGTCGACTATTATTCCATAATTATCCTTTGGTGTTAGTCCTAGTTATTCCATAGTTTAAAGAATTCGAAATGATAAAAACTAACACTACTTCAATTTTGAAAGTTCTATCTCAACAAGAAAGATTGAAAGTTCTATCTCAATAAGAAAGAGGCTACAAATAATAAATATTGTTATTCTTCTATCTTTCACTGTTGATTGTTGCTCCTGTAAAAAGGATTTCCTTGCTTATTCAAGAAGTTTAGAAAAATTATATAATGTTAAAAAAAAACTTTAAAAATTGTGCAATATATTTAGAAGAAAACATAATAGCACAATTAGCAGTTATCTACTTCTCTTTCATCCTCTTCCACAGTTACAAATTAAAGTTTGGTCTATGTGTTTTATACACCACGTTCATGAAACCATTGAAACAAACTTTTGGGGTAATATACCACAATAATTAAATTACAGTTGAAAATATAAAAAAGTGCAGAAAATAAAATAATCTTTTTCTTGGCTGAAGCGTGGATATCTCGCTCTTGTTAAGGAGATTCAAGCCTATTGCGGCATAATCTACACCGATCTAGCAGTATATCTCTTACTTGTCCCCTCCAGGATATAACAGCCCGTCAACGATGTACAACTCAAGCGACTTTGGATTAGTTGAAGAGTTCAAAGCTCTACCATAAGAATACCTTCCTTCAGCATATTAAAATTCTCTTTATATAGTTAATATAGTTAAAACTTACAATATTTTCTTTGTTTCAACTCTCTCTTTCCCTAATATAATTACTCTATTTTGTATAGTGAATCTATTTATAGACTTGTAATATTTTTCTGTCTCGACTTTCTTTCACTGCTACACATAATAATACTTTTCCACACTCATCATCTTTTTCTTATCTCTATTATATGAGCACAAAGGAAGAAACACCATTATTTATAGGTGTAGAATTCTTTCATGTAATGAATAGAATGAATGAGGGGTAGTAATGTAGGTAGATGAATAATCTTGATGTTACATAAGTTGCATGAAAGTAATGACCATGGAATTACAAAAACTAATGACCTTGAAAGTTAAAAAAACTAATTGACATATTAGTTACAAGAACTAATGGTACTTGAAAAAACACGCATTTTAGCCACGCGTAAAACCGTCGTAAATAGTATACAAACCATGGCTAAAAGTATTTTGCCATGGTTGGAAGCGTGCCCATAACGGGCGTGGCAATGAAATTAGCCATGATTTTGACGTCCGTGGTAACCTTTGGATAGCCACGATTTTGGGCAAATATAGCCACGGTTCCTTCGTGGGTAAATTTGACCGGAATAAATAAATCAATTTTAAATTTTTAATTAGCCACATGAGAAACCGTGGCTAATATGTTCAATTCACATAAAAGATAGCCACGATTCAAACCGTGGCAAAAGTATACATTTTTAAAAAAAAAATCATTAATTTTCTAATATCAATACAGAACTGGTGAGCATTTACCAACATACTGAACATAATACATAAATCATTGCTATAATGATCAAAATTTCATTACAGAATATGATTAAACCGTTTCATATTCACATCGCATGAGTTGAAGTCGAAGGAAATTAGACCATTGATGGACTGACAAGTTAGATCCTGCATTAAAAGAGAAGATTATCCACAACCTTTCTAAGACAATGACACAAAAATTAGTTACAAATGCAAGTTACAGATGACGAATTCAACAAGAGAAAAACTTAAACCATCAAAAAATGACACAAATTACTACTCTACTTGGTTGAAACTGCTTATCAAAATCTGAATAGAATACAGTAGATGGACAACATAATATCAAAAAATCTAACCACCATAAAGACACAAATATTCAACAAGCCAACCATTAGATATGTATACTTTCTTTGTAGAAGATTTATTACCAGCCATCCAGAAAGTCTAAGCAAGAGAAAGCATTGTATGCTGCTCTATTCATCCTTAAAAGAGCAACTCGATCGATGCACTAAAACTTCTGCTATGATCAAAGCAAGGTCTGGGGAATTGCTGGACCACTACAAAGGTATATTGTACGCTACTCATTCTTAATGGTACCATTTTGCCAAAGGTGAAAAGCTAAAGAAGTGCCAAGATCCACTAGGATTCTAAATGTAAACTGTAAATTATAAAAAAACACAGACCTATGCATACACACATACATTCAACCATCTATAGAATAACTTCTTAAATTACACTTTAGTTTTTAGGACCAATCTATATACACTTTAATCGAAAGACCAAGATACCAGCAAAAAACGTAAACATACTCAAAATAACTCAAAGAACATATTAACAATTGAGTAGTAATTATCGCGCCACTTAACAAACCATATTGTTCTGAAAACAAGACTAAGAGAAAAATGGAGAAAATTGATTTGATTTATATATTAACATTGAGGTTCTTTACGTATGATTTTTATGCATAGATCCAAAGACTTATTCTTAAATTAGCAGTTAGATTTTTTACGTCTTGACTATAAGAAATAACAGAGAATGTTATCTGCTTGAATATAAAGGCTATTTTAGAGAAGCAAAGGAAATAACACCAATTACACCAAAAAAAATACACAACATCAGCTGAATTTTTTTACTAGAACTATAATGTTAAGATATCTTAACATATTTTTTCTAATCAAGCTGCATATACCAAGAATTCAATTTCAATGTAAGCCCATGAAGGTAGATACAGGTTCAAGAACACAAATATGAACACTGAGAAAGACCATCCAGTATGTAGTGTGGAAGAAAACATTTGTGAGAATTCAATAATGTCAAAGCCATGTAATTTTTATAAAGGAGGCCAAACTTACCTGTCAACAAATTCTATTTTCTCTCCTTTATCAATGAACTCATTGTGTTGCCAAAACTACTACCAAGGCTGCTACCTACAGGTTACCTCTTTATTTATGAAGAAATACATAAGTGACCTTATCACTGTAAGGTATTCCTTATGAAAAAATACGACACATTCTAATTAATGTAACACATTTAGATTAAAAGAATCCATGTAAGGGGATATCTTACCTCCCACGCTTTTTCATTTAGCAACTTGAGCAGGATGCTTGAGGGATCTGTAAAAGGGTGTTACTTGAGGGGTTTTCAACATGGTGAGGATTTTCCATACATTGTTTGTACATGATACATTGTTTGTACATGATACACTAGTGTTTATTATTGTTGAAGCGACATAAATTCAACATTTAAGGCAATAATGTATTTTCAAATTGTGGCTTTATTATCCATCAACTTAAACAAGTGAAATCATCTAAGTGTGAGGATAACTCATTTGGTAAACTGAAAAACAATCACAACTCTAATTAAAAGGAGATGGCTCCATGTAACCTCAAGTGACCTTCTCTCATTTTGAAAGGTCCAAACAACAAAATATGTGTTGCGTGAAAAATAAAAACGAACTCAAAATCATGTATAAAATGCACCATAATAAAATAGAAGACTTCATCGATCTCTATCAAACAGTAATAAATAGCCTCTTATAAACTGAATGTCATTTAGTGAAGATGTTAAGTTAAGATCCTAAATGACTACACAAACTCCATATTGAAGTTGGAAACTGTATCAAGCCTACACAACACTCATAAAACTAAATTTCATGAGTTAGCAAAAAACACAACTATCTGCTTGTAATTTTTTATGCAAACTTAAGCGATATTCAGAAAAGTGATCTCCAATAACAACAAACACAATAACATACATAAATAAAAGATATATGTTTCATACTTCAGTTTAATGAGGGCTTATTATACGAGGACAAACCTTAGGCATGTTCGTCCACCAATTCTGACATTTTGAAAGCACCACAATCTTTAATCTCCCACTAAATTTTCAACAGAAAAAATTTCAATATAACAAAATATACTACTAAGAAAAAGAGTAGCAATTGTTAAAGATTGACAAGAGATTCTATACCCCATTTTATTCATTTAATCAAGTTTACGTCTTCACATAGATTTCCTTTCCTACTTAACAGGACCTAAAAATAAATGTAGTTCTGCTTACTACTCCCTTTTACTACTATCTCCATGAATCAACTATTCACCCATTATTTCGGTTTCAACCATTTAACCATTAAATTCAAATTAAATTTTACTTCAATAAAGAGCATTAAAATAAGTTTTAAATTAAGGGGGATATTTTGTTATCAAATTCATACTCAAAATCCATTCATGTGTCTCATAAAAAAACGATTGATCCACTACTCGAAAAGTTTGAAGATTTGATACTTATATGACAAATTGATTGGAAATACCTGCTCATATGAAACAATCTAGCAATACAAATGCAGATTGAAACCAGAATCATCTCTTCAAAATGTTCCGATATAATAATGGATACCCATTAACCAAATTGGGCTGCACAACAAAATCCAATATTAAGTTCTATGAGTATAAACAGATTACAAAGAACCAAAATAAAAAAGAAAGATGGTGGAAAGCTTGTTCTTCCTTATTGCACAAAACAAAAACCTTAAAAAACAATCAAAACTTGAACAAAATTGACTTGAAAACTCAAAAATTTGTTAGCCAGAGCAAGAGACAATGAAGCAGGCAAATTTTGGGTGAATAAGTCCAGCCGCTTTGAAGTGAAGAAGGAAGAGAGCTGATATTTTAGCTTAGAATTTAGATTTAGAAAAGAGGAAACCAGTAAAAACCCCAAAAGAAATGGGGGCAAATGAAAAAAATTTAAGGGAGGGAGTGAAATTTAGCAGCGTTAGGCCACGAAAATTAAAATTTTTTGGAGTTGGAGTTGAAATTGTGTTTGGCCATATCTTTTTTTAAATTTTTTTTTTACTTTTGAAAAAAAATTTTAAATATGATTTTATTTCCTAACTTTTGCAAACTATCAAGATCACCCAACTAAAATCTACCTGCTAATGAAAAAAAAATACAATTAGCCATTATTATAAAAATAATTATATATACATGGTCATATTTAATGAGTTTCAATTATGACATATATAATATTTATATTAATAGTCGTTTTCTCATATTTAAAAATTTTAAATATGGATGTTATATTAACAAATCACTGTTTCCTATTTTTTAGGTAACAAATATTATCTTTCAAACAAATTTATTTTTTTAGGAATTTATTTAATTTATTTCTTCATTTTCCGTTCCTAAAAAATTGAAAATGATGAGTTGTTATTAAATTTTAGGGTGCCGCTAATTTATTTCTTTAATTTTCTTATATATGAAAGATTTTACTATGTGTAGTAAATTATTTTTATGTAAAACATGTTTTGCATATTTATGGTATACTATATCATATACCATAAATATATAAATATGTTTTGTATGTTTCTTTATACTTTGTATTTTAATATATGTATGTATATGGTATATATATGGTATAAACTTCATATATAACATACTGTATATGGTATATACATGGTATAAACTTTATATATAACATACGTTGTATATTTCTATTATAAATATAATAATTTATATATCTATGGGTATAAATATAATACTTTATGTATTTATGGGTATAAATATACTACTTTATATATTTATGGGTATAAATATAAATTAGCAGTAAAATAATATTTTAAATAAGGGAGAAAATTAAATAAGGAATAAAAATAATGATGAGAGAGAAAAAGAGATATATATTAATTAGGATAGCATTAAGTTTGAAATTATAATTATCTTATTCTTTAAAACTGCGATATACGTAATATTGAAAAAGTAATGTTATAAGGAGAGTTTTATGTAAAAACTTAAAAGATTGGGGTAATATGTAATAATAATAAAAGTTGGAATTGGTGTTGGAAAATTGTGAAAACAACAAAAACCTTTTCCCCTTTTTCAGAAAAAAATTTCAAAATTATTTTTCAAATTTTCATGTCAAACACCACAATTTTGCAACTCCGAAATTTTTTTTTGTAAAAAAGAAAAAAAATTTCATGGCCAAACGAGGCCAGAATAATAACACCACTTTCTTCACTTTATACCTACGAATTGTCATGTATTTTAATATTTTTATTTTAATAATAAAATACACCTACACAAACTATATAAGACTTTAAAAAAGACAAAACATTCTAAATGACATCAAAGGATATCAAAACGGGTTTGGTGTAATGAAGTCTCTCCTTTAGGGTGTGTTTGGTATGAAGGAAAATGTTTTTCATGGAAAATATTTTCCTGGAAAACAAGTTGATTTCTTCCTTATTTTCTTTTGTTTGGTTGGTGGATGAAAAATATTTTTCTGAAAATATTTTTTAATATTTGGTTGATGAATGAAAAAATATTTTTAAAAAAATATATTTTAGTGTTTAGTTAAAGAGTAAAAATACATTTTAGAATTCTTTTTTAAAAATAAATTAAAAAAATTAAATCCTTTTTTGGGAAGGGGGTTAGTAGGCGGGTGGGTGTAGGTGTTAGAATAGGTAGTAGGGGTAGGGTAAGAAAAAGTTTTGAATTTATTTTGTTAATTTTTTTTTTTAAAATTGGTGGGGGGAGGTTAGTAGGAGCTGGGGGTCAGGGTAGGGGAGTGAGGGGAAGAAAAAAATTGAAAAATTTTAAAAATAATTTTTTTT
>NC_061121.1:49955403-50062141 GCF_002878395.1 Capsicum annuum
AGTGAGGGGAAGAAAAAAATTGAAAAATTTTAAAAATAATTTTTTTTTTCGAGGTTGGAGAGGGGGGTAGGGGTATGGGGTAAGAAAAAAAGTTTGATTTCTTAAATAAAATGTAGATATTATTTTTGGAAAGAAACTGGTAGGGGTAGGGGTAGGGTGGGGGTTTGGGATGGACTAAGAAAAAATTTTGAAATACATTTTAAAACAATTGAATTTTGGAGGTGGGGGTGGGGTAGGGGTAGGGTCAGGGTGATAGGGTATTGGGGGCGAGGGGCGGGGTAGATGATTTTGAGAATTGTATGAACATTTCAACTTTAAAGTGAGGTTGAAAGAGAGTTTTTGAAAATGTTTTCCTTACTTTTTGAAGCGAAGTCATTTTCCTTAAATTTAAGGAAAATAATTTGGTTTGGAAAATATTTTCCAAAACATATAAGCCAACCAAACATAAGAAAACTGAAAAACATTTTTCAGAAAATGTTTTCCTTCGTACCAAACACACCCTTAATGAATTTATGTATTAAAATAATTTCATACTTTTATGTCTCTTTTTGAGCAATGAATATATGCAATTATAAACTTTTTGATAGAGTATTTTTTTTTCAGCAAATATTTTAATAAAAAATAAAAGAAAAGGGCCAAATTTTTTTAGAAAAGATAAATACAAATTCTAGAGCCTAAGAGACGTGGCATTTCATTTCTCGTATTCTCCATTGCCCGCAATTATATGAACATGTAAATATAGCTATAAATTCCTATAAATAAACAACCTCCAAAGAATTAAAACATAAATTTCAAAAATTAAAACAAAATCTTGCAAAAACTTAAATAACAATAATATTAATAAAATAGATTCTTGACTTACCACTTCATGTCAACCAACTTCATGTGCATCAATCCTTTTATAAGATGATAATAATATACTTAAAAATTAAAAATATATAAAAAAAAATAAAAAAAAAAAAAGAAGAAGGAAGAAAACAAAAGAGAAAAAAAAAATGACATACCACGAGGCCCTAAAATTATATGAAGATACATAGTGCGAAATTGGAATATGAATAGGCAAGACACATGAATTGTTCAATTAATTATGAGTGATTAATTATAGGGAAAAATTATTTAAGCATGCTATATAAATGAATATTGATGCTACGTGGGTGAAATAATGATATAATTAGATTTTATTGTATATAATAAATAAGTTTTTTAGATTAATAGTTAATGTGTAGGTTTTTTAAATACATTAGTAGATAAATTATGAAGAAAATATAATGATTTTAATTTACAAAAATACAAACTCTAAAGCCCATATGAATGGTGAATATTAGTTCCATCGAGCTTGATTATCGCACATAAAATGATATGGTATTGTCTGGAGTGCCAAATTGACCAACTAAACAAAAGATAATTTATTTTTTAAATATGCTTATGATAGATGTTGATTCTTATTTAGTCTTAAATATTTGCTAAAAGATCTTTCTTGCAATAGGAGTATTGATAATTACAAATTTACAAAATTAAACCTGTTAAAGGTTTTTGTCCTAATTTTCTTACCAAATTTAAGTTTCATTTTTTCTTAGAAGAAAAATAAAGTAATACCATAATTACTTTTATTTTCCTGAAAGGAAAATATATAACTTTTTTCATATTTGGCAAACCTCTTTTTAAGAGGAAAGATTTTGAAACTCTATAAATAGAAGATCCTTCCTTCTCATACAATAATACAGTAGCATCAACAATGTAGTCATTTACAAGTCTTCTTTAGGGAGGGATTTTCTCCCAATAGTTTTGTATTTTCTTTAGTTTTGTTTTCTTTGTCATCTGATTTATCATCTTCATGGTTTGCAAATTATAAGCTTCCGCATGACGCCCTCTCAATTTCAAACCCAACAAAATCTTCACTACAATGATTCTCTTTTTTCCTAAAGTAGAGAAAATTACTAAAAAAATACAACAAGAATATTTGAATGATAAAACTAACATATTATGCTAAGATGATATTATGTGCCTTACACTTATATACACTTATATGTACAATGATATACGAAGATCGCACATTAAAACAAAAATGTTCAACCTTCTTGAACCTAATAAAGTTGATTATGATGGCTAATTGAATTCTAGATTCTAATAGTTTTACGCACTTTCCATTCTCTCAAATTGTTGCTTTATCGGTAAATACAAAGAAGAAGATAATAATTGATAAATTAAACTAATTTTAGAGTCCATAAAAAAGGTGGTAAAAATTGAGAAATCATTTCTTGCCTTTTTATAGATGCTAGTTTAGTGTACGTATATTTTACGTCAACAAATAAAACGATATATATGAAAAAAAAATTATTACTCTCACCATTTTCTTTTCACAAATATGAACTTACAAAATAATGTGATATTCATGTATTATATTTACTAGTCAAATGTACGTGTTTTGCACGTATACTTCATGTCAAGCCATATGTAAAGTATTAAAATCTTGATCGTCTCCTACGATGTGAATTGTCACTTCACGGATAATAACAAAAATAATAGATAGTAATAGATCAGAAATTACAACAAAATAAATTGATTAAACCTAACCTTTACACAAAAATTCCTTAAAACTTGACCGAATATTCATCTACCACTATAAACTCAACAAAATAATACGATAATCGAGCTATCATAACAATGCAATTAAACCTTAAAAAAAATCCTTAAAGCCTGACCAAATGTTAATCTAACATTTGAAAAAACAATAAATAGTAATAAAACAGAAACTACAGTATTCGAGAATATTACAACAATATCATCAAACCTAATCTAAGTGCAAATTTCTCAAAGTCCGACGAAATATTCATCAACAACATAGACTTGAACATAACAGAAACTACAACAAAATAATACGATAATCGAGATATTAGAACAATACGATTAAACCTAACCTTTTGTGATTGTTGATGACACCTTTAGAGCTCATAAAAAAAGATTATTAAAATATCTCTGACAATAAATTTTACATTATGAATGTTATTATATTATTGTAGACAAAAGAATCTCCAATACCTTTTCCTACAAAAAAGGATTATTTAAATATGGAAGATTTTTATTTTTATGTTGCGAAAGAGAAAAAAAATTAATTATGATAACAAATTAATACTACAACACAACTTTAGAAAATTAAAAAAATTTTCCTCAAAAATTTAAAGTAACGTGTTTTCATTTTTTTCCTGAAAAACTAAAATAACTTGTTTTTTTTTTTTTTTTGTTTAAGGTAATTTTTGTTTTTTGTGTGTTTTAAAGGAAAAATTTTCAAAAGATACTTTTTTATCACATATTATAGGAATTCTTAATTTTAAATATTATAATATAATGATATAATAATTGAAGAAAAATAGTAAAGAGACGATTTTGTCTAAAACATAAATTTTTAATGAAGGATAAAAAGTTCAAATCACGTTTTTAAGGGTCTTCATAGTTTTAATATGTTGTAGATGGAGAAAAGAAAGAGTCCTTCACCAAAAAGAATAGAAGATGATCAAAATGACACCAAATGTTTAGTGTGAAACAACTGTGAGGTAGTTATACCCCGCCAATAATACAACATGTGCTTTCTTTAAATAGAAAAAAGAAAATTTTGCATAAACTTCTATATATAAAAGTAGAATCAATAAAGGAAGTATATCATTTTGCTAAAGACACATAGGAAGAACCAATATGCAAATAATATTGATACACACTTGGAGTGAATGGAATGACAAAAGAAAAGGTCACTTAACAGTAAAATCAATTTAGAGGAGCAGAAACAGATCACATATAGACACAATTTCAAGTTTAAACTTCTCATATCTGTAAGACTTCTTATATATACACAATTTAATAGTTATAAAATTGATTAAAATTTTGTTTCAAAATCCGTGCTAGTTCAATCACAAGATATTGACATAAGGCATAGATCCGAATAATTGAAGGAAGAAACATCAAACATATGCAAAATGGTTTGCTTTCGCATGCCCACTGAAATATTATTTTCAAAATAAATTAGAGTTCTCTTAGTCCCTCGCTTCTCTAAATTAAAGGATTTTTGAAATAATTTTTTAATTTTTTTAGCTATTTCATAAGCAAATTAGGCTGAAGAATAAAAACTAAATCTTTTCCTGTGGTCAATGAAAGCGACAATCTCTGAACCAACAAGAAGAGAAGGCAGAATATTATATTTCAATATAATATCCGTTCGATCACCACTACTTCACCATCGGAAGTCTCCTGCAATTTCATACCACCATCACGATGATTAAAATTATGAAATCACACTCATATAAAGAGAGAAAAAGTACCTAGAGAAAACAACGGTGTCTTGATTGGTGAGGACAGACATGATTCTAGCATCATCTTTGTGTTAGAATTATTTATTTTATGTGGATTTAACATTAACTTTTTATTACAGTAAAGTAAAACGGGTTGATGTTATTAGTTGGTGGGCAAGACACAGACAGTGTATCCATGCAGATTTCATATGAGCCTGTATCCATTTCATGTTATTGGTGTTGGCTGGCAATAGTGTAGGCCTGTAGTAGACCTGTGAGCCCACAATGAGGGGTGCACTGGGTTAAGCTTTAAAGCCTATAAATATAAGGTTAGGTCCCCTCTTCTGGCTTTAACATAAGACGCATTTCCATAAGCTACCAGCCGTCATAAACAAAGGAGAGGAAGACTCAGCCAAGTTCATCTTTGATTATGTGTAAGCAATGGCGGATAAAGGTATGCACCTTTCCTTCCTCATATTCCGTTACTTATAGGTGTTCTTGGTTTATGTGAATCTGTGGTGTATTTTTCTATTAATTTCAACACTTGATATCAAGAGCTTTTCATATAGATCTTGATGTATTTTTCGTGAACCTCAACATGATTAAGTTTTGAAATTTATTTAATATTATCACTAATTTAATTTTCTTTTCTGCTGCGTTTCTCGGTGATAAAGTGCTAATTTTATTTATACTCCCTCCGTTTCAAAAAGAATGACCTGCTTTTCTTTTTAATCCGTTTAAAAAAGAATGACTCATTTCCTTTTTTGGCAATACTTTAATTTCAATTTTCCACATGACATGTTTAGGACCACAAGATTAAATGACATTTTGATACATTTGACACAACTTTAATTTAAGGCCACAAGATTCAAAAGTCTTCTTTATTTTCTTAAAATTTGTGCCAAGTCAAAGTAGGTCATTCTTTTTTAAAACGGAGGGAGTAATATTTTTAATTGTGTGGTTACGTGTTGTGTCACATGAGCAAATTAAGCAATGGCATGTTGAATCCCTGAGATTGAATTTGTTTTGTAAATTAGGGTAAATAGTGCACACCAAAGTGATATATTTGTTTTGCTTTATGAGACTTGTTTAATCCATTTTGAGGGATATCACTAAGTTAGAACATACAATGATCTGCCCAAAGGAAATTTATTGCGTGTTTTAAATTAGTATTGTGATGAGCCCCATTATGTGAAAATATTTTGATTTTAGTAAATTTATCTGCCCAAAGGGGTTAGGTTTCTAATACTGAAAATATTTTCTTGCATTGCCCAAAGGGGGGCTACTTATTGATGCTGTGGGACTCATCGTTGTGACACGATTATTATTCTTATACCTTACTATTTTGATAAAATCATTCATGTTGTGTTGTGAACAGTTACCATTTATTTGAACAATAACAATGTTAAAGTTGTGGTTCTGTCGGGCTCTAACTTTAAGCGATGGAAAGAAGATCTTGAATTTGCTTTGGGCATGACTGACATAGATCAAGCCTTGCGTGAGGATGAGCCTCCACCTCTCACTGATTCTAGTACAATTGCTGAAAAATAACTTTATGCTAAGTGGGAGAGATCTAATAGGCTATGCATCCTTGCCTTTAGGAGGTCAATTGTTGAGCACCTCAAAAGTGGCTTGCCTGAAACTACTAATGCCAAAAAAGTTTCTTGCCCAAGTAAAAGAAAGGTATCTTGTATCCAATAAGGCTGAGACTGGATATCTAATGAATAAACTTGTAGGGATGAGGTATGACTTTACTGAGGGTGTTCGATATTACATACTTAAGATGGTCCACATTCAGTTCAAATTGAAAACTCTTGAAATAACTTTTCCTGATACTTACATTGTTCACTCTACTCTTAACTCTTTACCTGCTGAGTTAGCCAAATGAAAACTGCCTATAATACTCAGGATAAATCTTGGTCAATCAATGATCTCATCTCTAAATGTGTTGTTGAAGAGGAAAAATTTTAAAAAAGAAGGGTGAGGTTGCCATGTTAGCTTCTCATCGTTCCAAAGCAAGCTCAAGTAAGGGACCTAGGAAGTTTGAAAGATCTAATAATCATACTTTTAAAAAGGGTCGGGACAACAAAAGGCATGGTAAAGATCAGACTGATTATCCTGGAACCAATAACATGGTTTTTAAGAAAAATAATAATTGTTTCTTTTGTAAGAAACCTGGTGAGATTGCATCAAATTTCATTCTTGGATAAAAAAAGAGTCAAAAAAAGGTAATCACTTAGCTCTTGTTTGTTTTGAGTCACACTTTATAGTTGTCCCTATTAATTCTTGGTGGTTTAATAGTGGAGCTACTGCTCATGTTGCTATTTCCTTGCAGGGGTTCAAAAAAAAAAAGAAGCCAAAGAAAATGAAGTCAAGAATTAGAGTCGCCACAGATGTCCAAGTTGAAGTAAAGTTCATAGGAATTGTAGTTTTAGACTTAGAAATTAGCTATAAGTTTGATCTTGAAAACACTCTTTATGTACCATCTTTTAGATGGAATTTGATTTCTATTCAAGTTTTAGACAGATTTGGTTATGATTTTAATTTTCTTAATGAAAAAATTAATTTGCTTTTGAACTCCCGAGTTGTTGGTCATGGAATCATATCTGATGGTTTGTTTAAAATTTTCTTGACTTCTGATTTTGAATAAAACTCTTTTAATTTTAAAATTATTGGGTCTAAGCGATAAATTTTAAATGAAAAATCAGACATGTTGTGGCATAGACGTTTAGGTCATATCTCTAAAGATAGAGTTGATAGATTGGTTAATTCTAATATTTTACCTTCTCTTGATTTTGGGGACATAGGAACATGTATTGATTGTATTAGAGGAAAGTTGACTAAAATAAGAAAAAAAATCCTACTCGTAGTTCTGGTTTGATGGAAATCATTCTCACAGACATAAATGGTCTGTATTCTACTACAATATGTGGTTCAAGTTATTTTATCACCTTTATTGATGATTTTTCTCGGTATTATGTTCTTCTTATTAAAGAAAAATCAGATCCTCTTGAAATGTTTAAAGTGTTTAAAACTGAAGTAGAGAAACAACTGGGAAAGGTTATTAAGATAGTGAGGTCTGATCGTGGGGGTGAGTAGTATGATAGATACACTTAGACTGGGCAACAGATGATACCCTTTGCCAAATATCTACAAGATTGTGACATAGTTGCCCAGTACACCATGCCTGGCAGTCCTGACCAAAATGGTGTAGCCGAAAGGCGAAATCGTACTTTAAAAGATATGATGAAAAGTATGATGAGTAGATCTAATTTACTTGAGTTCCTTTGGGGTGGAGCTATTAAAACCTCTATGTATATTCTTAATCGTGTCCCTTCCAAGTTAGTCCCTGAAATTTCTTTTGAGTTGTAGACTAATAGAAAACCCAGTTTAAATCATTTTCAAGTTTGGGGATGTCTTGCAGAGGTAAAGATATATAACCCTTCAGAAAAGAAAACTGAACCTAGAACCTCGCGTTGTTTTTTTATTGGTTATCCAGCTCATTTTAAAGGATACAAGTTCTACTGTCCTATAAGGGGAACAAGAATAGTTGAATCTCAAAATACAAAATTTCTTGAATTTGATGTTGCAGATAAGGATTTTTATCAGCATATTACTCGTGAGCCAACTGAAAGTATTGAAGCTGTCAGAATTTCTCTTACTGTTACCTCAGAATCATTTGTGTTTGCACCTATACATGATGAACCTCATATACATCGGCAAGCTGATGACTTTGTACTTGCAGAAATTCAGGTGCCTATTATTGAAGAAGTGGTTTAGACACCTACTGTTGTTGATCAAGAGGTTCAGACTTTAAGGAGATCAAGTAGACCAAAATGATCGTCACTATTAGATGATTATTTAGTATACCTAGCTGAAGGTGACATTGTTGATCCTGCAACCTTTTTTGAACCTTTATCATGTGCTCGATCAAAGATGTGGCTTGATGCCATGTCTGAAGAGATGAAATCCATGAGTAGAAATGATATGCGGAAGCTTCCAAAGCTTCCTAAAGGCCAGAAGGTTGTTGGACATAAATGGGTTTTTAAAATAAAGAAGTATTCAAATGGAAACATTAAATGATTCAATGAGAGATTAATTGCTAAGGGATTCACACAACGAGAAGAGGTTGATTACAATGAAACTTTTTCACCAGTTTCATCTAAGGATTCTTTTAGGATTATTATGGCATTGGTAGCCCATTTTGATCTTGAGCTACATCAGATGGATGTAAAGATAATCTTTTTGAATGGTGATCTTAATGAAGAGGTTTACATGCTACAACCCCAAGATTTTGTTGGTAAAGGCAGTGAACATCTTGTGTGTAAATTGAAGAAATCTATCTATGGCTTGAACCAAGTTTCTCGACAGTGGTACTTGAATTTTAAGGAAATTATCACTTCTATAGGATTTGTGGAGAACAAGATTGATCATTGCATCTATCTCAAGATCAGTGGGAGTAAGTTCATCATTCTCACTCTTTATGTTGATGATATTTTACTTGCTAGTAATAATTTGGGACTGTTGCACGAAACTAAACATTCATTGAACAAAATATTTGATATTAAAGATCTAGGAGAGACATCATTTGTTATGGGCATTAAGATTCGATGAGATAGATCTCGTAAGTTATTGGGACTTCCACAAAAGGCCTATATTGATCGTATTTTGAAAATATTTCAAATAAAAAAATTGTAAGCCCGGTGATGTCCTTGTGGTGATAGGTGATAAGTTAAGCATAGACTCGTGTCCCAAAAAATGATCTTAAGAAATATTCTATGAAAGATGTGCCTTATCTAAGTGTTGTTGGAAGTCTTATGTATGCACAAGTTTGCACTCATCCGGACATTGCTTTCATTGTCAATGCTCTTGGACGTTATCAAACTAATCTAGGAAGAAGTCATTGGGTTGCTGCTAAGAAAGTAATGAGGTACTTGAAAAAGACAAGAGATTATAGGTTAGTGTTGACGACCTTGAGGTAATTGGTTACACAGTCTCAGACTTTGCTAGGTTTTTTGATGATTTGAGGTCCACTTCTGGCTTTATCTTTATGTTTGCAGAGGATGCGATATCTTGAAAGAGTGTGAAACAAACTTTTACAGCATCTTTCACTATGTAAGCAGAATTTGTAGCTTGTTATGGTGCAGTTACACAAGCCATTTGACTTAAGAATTTTATTTCAGGGCTTGTGTTAGTTGATTCCATCTCTAGGACCTTGAAGATTTATTGTGAAAACAAGGAAGTTGTGTTTTACTCAAAAAATAATAAATCTTCTTCAGCTTCTAAGCATAAGAAAGTAAAATATATGGCTGTGAGAGATATGGTTAAAGGGGAGGACATTGTGATTGAACATATACCTACCGATTTGATGCTTGCTGATCCACTAACCAAGGGGCTAAGACCCATAGTTTTTATGCAACATGTTCAGAATATGGGTGTTGTTGAGTCATTTGATTTGTTGGGTTAGTGGAAGTATTTAATATTGTTATTCATTTGTCATTAGACTGTTCACCTTATTGTTTCGAGCTTATGGTGATATTATCTCTTGAATTGACATTTATGCTATGATAGATTTTGCTATTATTTATGTTGTTGATTATTATTGTGCACACTTTAATATTGTTTTATTATATTAAGTTTTTTTGCCTTACATGTTGGCTATGTCTCATACTGATAAGATCATATTGTTGTTTTATTGGATCTTTCTTTTGGAGACATATATGGTATATCATTCTACCTTGTAGATTTTCTGGTTGTTGCACCATGTAATATGTTACACATGTTGAACCTTGAAAATTAAGATTTTCTGGCGGAGTACATATTGTTTTAGTGCTCACACATGTTGTAACAAAAAATCGCGGTGATGATTTTTCTATGGTACGCATGTTGATTTTAAGCATACATGTTGATATGAAAAATCGTTTGAAGGACTAACAATGAAATAGCCTCGATTTGGAGTTGATATTGGCTATTTCGTGCTACACTACCACATCATTTGGTTTATGTCTACAAAACTTCAGTGTTAGTAATTGTGGACTGGTCTTGTATCGTTGGTTGATGCTAGTACAGCTGCAGTTCAATAGTGATGTTTTGTTTGACTGAATATGTTGGAGATGACGTTCCACCACTAAATATTTATGACCACTGTCTATTCAGCCTGAGAGTCATTTTCATAAAAAATAAGTTTTCCAAAACTTTTTTTTAAAAGTTAACGTTGTCCAAGCGGGAGAATGTTAGAATTATTTATTTTATGTAGACTTAACATTAACTTTTTATTACATTTAAGTAAAATTGGTTGATGTTATTAGTTGGTGGACAAGACATCGGTCGTGTATTCATGCGGATTCCATATGGGCCTGTATCCATTTCATGTTATTGGTGTGGGCTGACAATAGTGTAGGCCTGTCTGTGAGCCCATAATGGGGGTGCCCTATGTTAATGCTTTTAAGCCTATAAATATAAGGCTAGGTCTTCTCTGCTGGCTTTAACATAAGACCATTCCCATAAGCTGTCAGCCGTTATAAACAAAGGAGAGGAAGACTTAGCCTAGTTCGTCTTTGATTACGTGTAAGCAATGACGGACAAAGATACGTACCTTTCCTCCCTCATATTCTGTTACTTATTGATGTTCTTGGTTTATGTGAATCTGTGGTGTGTTTATCTATTAATTTCAACACTTTGGACTTTGACAACTTAATTTCATGCACTCTTGTTACCGATTTATCTTTTTCACTTGTTCGTTCATAACTCAACGATCAACAAAATAAAAAATTCTAACAAAAGGTTTATGCATCAGTGCAAGGCACAAGTGATGATCACCAAAATTAAAAATTCTAACAAAAGATTAAACATCACAAATCAAGAGCAACAATTCCAATCATCTCAATGATCATGATCCCATCTAGAAGAAGCTTTGGAAGTAGATGTAGCACAGTGACTTTCCTCCACTTAGCACTTGAATCTTGTAAAGATGCACGACATGCATCATTATTTTTACTCTTAGGAGTGTCATTCTCACCATGGACATAAGGAGACGCACTGCGCGCACAACTCCCAGTAACCTCTGAAGCGAAAAGATCAGATGCCCTAATGGTTCCTTCATTGCAGGATGCAAGTCATTTATCGTCAAAAAAGAGGTTGAAGAAAAAAAAGCATAAAATTCTAAAAAGTTGACATTTCAACACTATATAAATACAATTTTGTAAAACTATTAATCATTAAAAATAATAATAAATATACATAATCAACCATATCGAACACTATTTGAAAGACATGAAATTATAAAAAAAAATTATTTAAAAACACACCAATGACAATCATGATATCTTAACTAAGTGATCAATTGCAATCATGCATTGAAATATTAATCAAAATCATAATGCAAGACACTATATTGAGCAAGATAGCTACCACGCATGGATATATAAATATACAGGCCATGAAGTCGGCATAAAGTTTTGTTCTGGTAGTTGTTATGACTTTAGAATTTTAATTGGGGTAAAATATAATAAGTTTTACATCTAAAAGAATTGTGTACTTAAAAGAAAATTTTAATTGGGTAAAATATAATTAAATTTTACATCTAAAAGAATTGTGTACTTAAAAAGAAAATTAAGTTACTTAAATTACCTTCACTCAAATTATATTCTTCAAAGAATTCTATATCTAATATAGGTATATAGTTTTTTACTTTTCACTTATTTTTTTTTCACTTTGAGGTTTTTTATTAGTACTCTTTTTTTCTCTTTTCTACAAGCCATTTAGATTTTTTTTTTTTCACTTTGAGGTTTTTATTAGATTTAGAACTGTTTTTACGTTTAGAATTTTAGTTTGGGTAAAATATAATAAATTTTATATCTAAAAGAATTGTGTACTTAAAAGGAAAATTAAGTTACTTAAATTATCTTTACACAAATTATACTCTTCAAAGGATTCTATATCTAATACACAGTATATAGTTTTTTACTTTTCACTTTTTTTTTCTTACTTCGAGATTTTTTATTTATTTATTTTTTTTTTTCTCTTTTCTACACGTCAATTTAGGAAAAAGTTTTTACCACTTTGAGGTTTTTATTTGATTTAGGACTGTTTTTACGTTTATGCCTTTCATTTTTTTAATTGACTTTTGCTTTCTTTTAAGTTAAAAGCTAAGAAAAATAAAATAATTTTAAAGTAGATTTTTTAATATATATATTAAATGACGATTTTGTCTAAAGCGAGACTTTTAACGAATGACAAAAAGTTCAAATCACTTTTCTAAGAGTTTTCACACTTTTAATATATTACTAGTTTAGGTGTACGCGCCTCGCGCGTGTACCTCACTTTAATGAGTTCAAATATTGCGCTAAATAGGATATTAGTTTAAATAATAAAGAAGAATATAATAATTAGTTTTAACATCTTTTGAATATGTAAAAGTAGAGAAGGCATTTAATTAAACTTAATATTTACCAAAAAAAATTTCAAAGCCAATCAAAATTTATCTACCACTTTTAAACTACAACAGAACTATATGATGATAGAGATATCAAAACAATATAATTAAATCTGACCCTTGCAAAAAATAATTTCTCAAAGTCGATCGTATTCATCTACTACCCGTAAACTATAATAAAAAAATATGATAATAATAGAGATATCATAACAATGCAACTAAATCTAAACTTTATACACACAAAATAAATTTTCAAAGAAGAGATCAAAATAATACAATTAAACCTAACCTTTACCTAAAAAATTGTTAAAGTCGACTGACATTTATCTATCACATGTAAACTACAATAAAATAATATGATAATAAAAATATCAAAATAATACAATCAAACCTAATCTTTACACAAAACTTCATAAACTTATTGTTTGAGTAGAAATCACAAAGTTACTCAATAACGAAAGCTTATTATTCATGATCAATAAATACAATGTAATATAAAAGGAAATTTAAAACCTAGAAACAACAACGTTACGTTGTAGATTCAATAATGAAAATTACATACAAACATGAAAAGATGTTTCGTTATTCTTTATCAATAAAATCTACATAACAAAAAAGAAAATTTAAAAACCTGAAAATTAAATCAACATATTATATTAGAGATTCAATAACAAAACTATTTATAACATAAAAGGATGATTTGTTAATTATGATCAATAAAATCAAAACGTAATATAAATAGAATTTTGAAATCCAGAAAGCACAAAGTTATCTCACAAAATTTTATTACCCAAATAAGATATTCATAAACAAAGACGTTCTAAAATTGAAAAAAAAAATATAATAACTCCTAAATTAAAATACTATAACAAAAGAATTAAGTCCTAACCTTAAAGTCCTGACCTAAAAATACAGAACCTTTTTTTCTTGTTTTGGAAAGTCCAAATACCCTTTTTTAATTGGAAAAAATCACGCATTGTGTATAGTTTTTGCAAGAATTTTTTTTCTCTTCTTTTAGAAATCTTAACCTATTTTATATAAAATAGTTTCAATAATTTTTCTAAAATATTTCAAATTTTACCTTAATAAAAAAATTTTACATAATAATTTCTTTGAAGTTAGATTTCTTTAACAAAATATTGCCATAAATATAGGAATTCAACTAAAAAGAGAAAATCTTCTCCATTTAATTTTCTTATATATTTATTATAGTTAATATTCAATATTATAAATTAAAGAAAAATTGTAAAAAGACAATTTTATCTATTGCAGAGTCTTTTAATGAAGAGCAAAAAGTTCAAATCACTTTTTTAAGGATCTTCACACTTTTAATATATAATAGATATAGATATAGATATAGATATAGATTATAGATTATATTATTATATTATTATATTATAAATTATAAATATTTATTATAGATATAGATGTAAATATAGATAATCTAATTTGTATTCCAACGTTTCCTTCATGCATTTGTAACTCCTAATTTTAGCCTACATTTAATTGCTTAATACAACTCTTCTAACTCTCCAAATAATTATTTAGCAATGAAAAGGCTAACATGTAAATGAAGTTGATAAGTATGTGAATAACAAAGGACTAAATTAAAGTTGAACTACTAAACTTCTGATATCCCCAACGTTTAATTAAATTTAAATACTATTTAAATAGATTTTAATTTAATGGGAGGTTGAAAATTTATAATATATATATAAAAAGAAGGCTACGTAATATGTTGAGGCCTCTTAGATGAAAGAAAACCTATTTATCCTTTTTTATCAAATATTTGAGATTTTTTTTTATATATATATATATATAGCTAAGTAATATTTTGATGCCTCTTAGATGAAAGAAAACCTATTTATCTTTTTTTCTCAAATATTGGAGATTTTTCTCTCCTATGTTTTCCTCTAAATGTTTTACTAGAAACTAAAATTATATCTTATGAGTTACAAAAATATTCATCCATGTTTATTGTATTCTCTATTGTTATACTCTTAATAATATTTATAACTCTTATTTTTTAATGTTCGTAACCACCCCAAAATTTAATTTATAAATTTATGAATATCTTATGGTATTCCTCCATTTTGCCTATATAAATTCATGTTTTGTTTTATGAAAATTCTTATTCAAGGTTATTTTATCTCTTCTTCATTACAATAGCATACATAGGAAGAACATGTTAATCATCACATCATACGATTTCTTTCACATGAAGAACTATGATTGGTAAAGTCGTAAAGAATCTATGGGTAGAAATATTTCTTTTAATTTTTTAAATTATACTCTTTTTATTTTAATTTTTTTGGTATTTTTAATTTTTTGAGAGTCAATTTTTTCTCATCTTTAACATGTTAATCATTACATCATACGATTCTTTCATGTGAAGAATAATGATTGGTACTGCCGTAAAGAATCTATGGATAGGGATATTTATTTTGATTTTGTAAATTATACTCCTCTCATTTTAATTTTGGTGGTATTTTTTATTTTTCAAGAGTCAATTTTGACTCATCTTTAAAATTAAATTGCATTAGACAAACTCAAGACCAACAAAATTAAAGTGCTAAATTACCAGTCAAATTATCATCACTTAATTTGTAAGAATATTATTTTAATTTTTTTACATTAATTTTGGTTACTTAAAAGTTAAAAAATCTTATTTTAGGTGTTTAAGGTTGAAAATTTTATTTAAGATGTTTAGAGTAGAGTCAATTTTGACTCATCTTTAAAATTAAATTGCATTAGACAAACTCAAGACCCACAAAATTAAAGTGCTAAATTACCAATGATCACTTAAGCTGTAAGATTATTATTTTAATTTCTTTACGTTAATTTTGGTTACTTAAAAGTTACAAAATCTTTATTTAGGTGTTTAAGGTTAAAAATTTTATTTAAGATTTTTAAAGTAACTAACAATTTAGTATATGTTATGAAATATGAAGAAAGAACAAGAAGAATAAATAGAGAGAGAAGAGAGGAGACTTCTTTATTGAGGGATGGGAGATTATATGATTGTGAATAGAATGAACAAAACCCCCTCTATTTATAGGGGAAAATACTCCTAATTTCTGACTAAAAGACAGATACTTCAAATCCCGATAGATATCAACTAGATCTTGATAGATCTTATTAGATCTTGATAGACATTCACTATAATGTAAATACATTTATAACACTCCCCCTTGAATGTCTAATTGATAGATAATGTGTCTCGTTACAACCTTACTAGAAAAAGCCCATTGAAAAAAAATCTAGTGAAGGAAAAAGAGTACACATCTCTAATAATACGCATTTCGACTGCCTCATTAAAAACCTTACAAGAAAAATCCAGTGGGATAAAATCTTGAAAGGAAAAAAGAGTACAAAGCGTATTTGCTCCCCCTGATGAGAACATCAATGAAATTTTGAATCCCAATCTTGTGCACCATCTTTTTAAAAGTTGCAATTGGAGGAGACTTGGTGAATAAATCAATCACATTATCACTTGAACGAATCTGTTGCACGTTAATATCACCATTCTTTTGTAGATCATATATATAGAATAACTTTGATGAAGTGTGCTTCGTTCTATCTCCTTTTATGAATTCTTCATTAAGATGTGCTATGCATGTTGCTTTATCTTTTTATAAAATTATGGGTACATTGTAACATTTCAAACCATATTTTTCTCGAATGAGATGTATCATGGACCTCAATTATACACATTCTTGGCTTGCTTCATGAATAGCTATTATCTCAGCATGATTTGATAAAGTGGCTACGATAGACTGCTTTGTATATATCCAAGATATGGCAGTATCCCCACATATAAACACATAGCTTATTTGTGATCAAGATTTATGTGGTTAATTAAATACCCAGCATCAGCATAATCAATAAGATCGATACTGCAATCTTTAGAATAATATAAATTCATGTGTTTGATCCCATTTCGATGTCTCCTAGTAGGAGAAAAACTATACCTTGCTAACAAATTAATCGAAAAGGCTATATCAGGCCTTGTAATATTTGCAAGATATATTTTGTCAAGTGACAATATTCAACACTTCATGTGTGACGTCTTCAAGTATGTGGAATGAAAATCAAATAAGTTTTCACTTACCAAGATGCACCCTTTCGTGCTACTTGATAAATATTTCTACGTCAGTATGCTTAAATAAATGTAGAATTTAGATCCTCGTAATCTTTCGCAATATTGAGCCAATATTGTATCAAAGATAATGATGATATATCATTCTGTATCGGCTCACAGTATGATATAATATTTTGAGATCTCGTCACTTCATTATTTTTAGGTACCTGCACCTCACATAAGGTTTCATGAAGTGCTATGTCGCAGGCTCTTCAAGAGCATATTGCCTTCTTATTATGGTTGTTTGCTCCTTATCCTTTTAAATGATTATTTTATTTGGAATCGATTGGTCTACCACGCTTCACGCATGCATAGACTTTGTCCTTCGTTGACACAAAATAGGAGCACTTGCAGCTTAAATATGAGATACTTTCAACATTTGACTTGAATTATCTTTTGAATGTGGATCTGATGATAATTTCTAACATATTTTATAGCTGCTTATAATCTCCCACTTATGTTAGGAAAACTAACATACATCCTCTACTTCTTTGAGGAATCCATCTTTAAGCATCAAGATATATTCATTAATCATATACCGCACATCAAAAAAATTTTAGATGAAATATTTGGTTCATGACCTTGAACCAATTGAGAGGGAAGAAATAATCATAATGTATTGGTCTTATGCATACAAGTGCTATTGTATGCAACATATCATATTTCAGACCAACACATGAAACTTTGTTCTCATTAGCAATGATTTAGCTATTTATCGAATACATTCAATGTCAAACTGTCATCATCAAGATGAATAGTCTTGATTATACAATCTGAAAGTTATGTTCTTAACTCAATTTTACCGAGCAAACAACTTTATGAATGTCAAACTGTAGGTTGACAATGAATGTACATGTGATCATCTTATTGATGTATCTTTTCAACATATCACATGATAGGTGAACGGGCCCATATTCACCCTTTATACTTTTCAGATTTTAAGGGATCAAATCCCAACATTAGTTGGTCCAACCAACTTATCATGAGAACAAGCAACAGTAAAAGCTTATGAAGAATTTTTGAATTCTTCAATATGTATTTAATACTTAATATGTACTTCTTTAGGATGTCGCAATCGTTCATGTCAATTTATGAACTTTTATACTAGTAAACTCCAAGTTTACCATGACATGTATTTTTCACTTTAGTAAATTTCAGATTTACTATTGCATGAATAAATTTCAGATTTATTACTTTAGAAGTAGATTCCAAAATAACTCTTCTTAGTTATTCAGCCTCTTTCGGAGGTGAGTTGTGATACCATCACAATCAAGTGCACGTTTGCATTAATAAACTTCTCATTCTCCGGAAATGGAATTAAAAAGCCTATCAAATTATGATAGCTTATATCCTCTTTTAAGATATTGCTAATTCAAGAGCAAATCGAGGCATACATATGGTTGTAGAGAAATTTTCTCTTACATATCTTTAATTATAATCACAATAAGTATGTGAAAATATCATCACTTGTCTGCTTTAAGACAGATTATGCACTGCTACCGCATTCACTTCAAGAATGGAGCAAGTTGTCAACTTTCAGATTCATCATATATTGCTACCATATTCACTTCATGGAGCATACCAATAGGATATCGTAATTTTTCATCAAATATTGTCTTAGCCATCATAATATAATCAATATGGTGCATTGAGATTCAAACTCAATGTCTTATCCATATAAAGACGTCTTAGACATAAATCAATGAGACTTAAACCCAACATATTATCATCTCTTTTGATAATATTGTTCTTGAAGAATAAATTAAAAATATAAATGGTTCCAAACTAATTATTCTTTTTTCCTCAAATTCAACAATAATTATATCATTAGTAGTAAAAGACAAATAACATAAGAAATTACTAAACTTGAAATTATCTTTAGATTAATAATCTAACCTTGAAATTACCTTTAGTAACAAGAAGTGGAGCAGCAAGATAGTGTCAAAGTTCAATTGTTTGGTTTAGTTGCATGTATGCATATAAGACAATTTACATATTGAACCATACAAGAATAATGCACTTAACTTGTGTGAAAATAAAAAGTGGATATAACAATAAATTATATTTAATATGTAATCTGCAATAACATTCTTGTCAGTCTTGATTACTTTAATCGTAAATGTAAAATTTAATATATCCAATACTAATCTCCGAATTTCCTTCATTGTAACTGAGTTTTGTATTTTTCTTGTTAACCACCATCGAACCTGGGTATTATCTGTCCTCACAATAAATTTGTTATATACAATATATGGTTCAAATGCTAATAAACATTTATATAATGAACATACTTTTTTTCTATTTATTTTCCATTTTATTTCTGTTTCATTAAATGTATCTGAGTAGTATCTACAATGATGTTCTAATTTTTCTTTGTAGATATAAGAAAAATCATATTGAAAAAAATATTTGATAAATATTTTATGACTAGAATAAATTACATACCACACCTACCTACCTACCTACTATTATAAATACTTACATACCAAACCTACTCATCAACCATGATAAATTATGTATATTTAGAATATTGGAAAATAGATGCAGCAGATGTAGTGGAAGACACAACTTTATTCCAGATGTGATGCTACAATAACAAGAAGTTAAAAAAAAGCAGCAGATACGACAAGAAGAAAATAACAACGGATCAATAATAGAGAAATAAAAGACAAAGGAGACAAGTTAGAAAGCGACATATGGAAGAATAGTTAGTTTTTCTTAACTTATTTTTACATAAAATGTATAGCATTATTAGAGTGTCATTATTACTCTTGACTTTTTGGCACCGATCATTACTAGTCTTAATAGCCTTTAAGACTTTTTGATTTCTACTTTTTGTAAAGTAGTTTTTGTAGAATTATATTAGGACAGGTGTAAAATAAAATAGTATACGCGTTTTCATTTTTAGGTTATAAATAGAATAGATCTATTTAAGTTACCCAAGTTATCCATACCCCCCTACATTGGTATCAGAGCTTATGTTGTTTAAAGTTATGGAAGTAGTATATATTTATTAATTTATTAACTATGATAAAAGTAGATTTAGATATCCACCAAAATATTATAAATATTGTTTAGATAAATAACGTACAAAAATCACAAAAATATAAAGAATTAAAACAAATAATATCTGAAAAAAGTAAAGAATTAAAAATAAAAATAGAAAGACTACAGTATAACATAATTGTCGGAGTTAGTAAAAATTCAATAAATGCACAAAAGGAAGAAATATCAAATTTAGAATCAACAATAAATAGTCTAGAATATATATGTAAACATAACATATATACATTTAAATAAAATGAACAAAGAAGAATTTATAATAGATGAAAAAAATATGAAAATCACGAAGGATTAAAAATAAAAATTGTATTCTCTAATTTAGGAAGAAGATATAAAAAATAGGTGAACATTTATATTTAATGTTAGAAAAAAAGAAGAATTAAAATTAGAAGATAAGTTGGCAGCCATGATAAAAATAGAAAGAGAAAATGAAGAAATAGACAGAAAAAAAGAAATAGATAAAATAAAATAACAAACCATAGAAGAAATACGAAAAATAGAAGAAACTAAAAATAGTAGGATTGCTGAATTAGAAAAAGAACTACAAATGCTAAAAGATTTATATGAAAAGAGACAAAGAAAAAGAAGAAAAAGATAAAGAATAAAAAATATTAAACGAAATAAATCAATTTAAATAAAAACTAGAAATAAAAAATAAAGAACCAGAAAGTAGTGAATTAGAAATAAATAAAATAGATGCTGAAGAAACAGATAATTATGACTCGAAAGATAGTGAAACATATACAGAAATTCTAGAAAACATAGGAAAACTAGAAATTAATGAAGAACAAGAAGTAATTAATAAAGAAAATCTATAACTAATAAATACAGAAGTAAATACTCTAGATAAAAACATAATACCTAGTACATCAGAAATAAGAAAACCAACCTATAATTCCAAAAATATGTTTAAAAGATATAATCCAAAGATATAATCCAAAGGATGAATATAATAAATGGACACCAAAATAAATAATTAATTACAACTTTTTAGATTTAGACTGTGTAATAGACACAAATAAAATAATACAACTATGAGTAGGATACATGTCAAAACAATTATTAGATAATAAAATAGATACAACAAACACACCAGAATATACAAAAAAGACATTAATAGGAACAGTAAAATTATGGTTTTTAAACCTAGCCGAAGCAAGTAAAAAAGTATTAAGATCTGATAACAAAACAGAAGGAACATCAACAACTACTAAAATACTACCAACAGAAATATTGAAAAAATATGAAATAGCTATAAGAGAAGAATTTAGCAGTGTAACAATAGAAGAAGAAGAGCAAAATAAAGAAAAAGATACGAATAGGAATTTAATGTTAAAACTAACAATATGTAATATGTGTTATATAGATGAGTATACATGTGCATTTAAAGAATATTATTATAAAGGAACATATAATATAGAAGAAAGTAAAGAAATAAAAAAAAATTATATTTTAGTAAATTACCTGAACCATTTAGTTCAAAAATAATAAAGAGTTGGGATGAAGCAAAAATAGTAGATACCTTAGGAGCAAGAATAAAATTTTTACAATAATGGTATAGAAATCTATGTGAAAAATATAGAGAAGAAATAAAAATGGAAAAAACATTAATAAGAAATTTAGCATGTTGCAAAGATAAAATAACACCTCAATTTGGATGCAAAGAAAGATATTACAAGAAAAGAAACATACATAAAAAATATAAGAAATACAAAAAATCAAAATATAAGTATAAGAAACCAAGAAAAAGATATTATATAAAAAATTATAAACATAAAAGACCATATAGGAAAAAAAAAATCTATAAAAGAATGTACTTGTTATAATTGTGGAAAACTATGATATTTAGCTAGAGATTGTAAAATGCCTAAAAATTCAAAAAAGAAACAAATATCAAAAATAAAAATAGAAAATACAGAATATATGCAGATAGATTATATAGATTATGAATTAGAAAGTGAAGATAGTATATATGAAATTTCGGAGAATGAAACAGATAATGAAATAGATAGTGAATTAGATGAATCAACTGACTGAAGAAGATATAAAAATGAACCAAATAACTGAAGAAGATAGAAAAATAATAACAACGGAAGAATATTTAAATGAAGAAGGAACAGACCAAAAAATAATATTTGATGAAATAAAAGGAAAACAGTTAGACTTAAGTGTAGAAAAAATATTTAAAATATCAACAATAAAAAATATATTTAGTAGAAAAAAGGAAGAATACTACGTAGTAAGCCAAAAAGAACATGTAATAGACTGTAGATATACAAAAGGAAGAGCTAGTATACCACTAGTAACAAAGAGAATGATTAATAAAGAAATAAATGATATAAAAAGTAAAGACCCAATTAAATATGTACACCTTGGAGGAACAGAGATATTAATAAAAGTATGTTTTAGAGAAGGAATAGATACACCAACAGAATTATATTTAGCAGATGATAGAATTATAAAATCTATAGAAAAAAGTATAATAACTGCCATAAAAGGAAATTTAATATACCAAAAATTTAAATTTATAATATGTGCGAATTATTCAGTAGAAGTAACAGATAAAAATATAGATAAATCATTAGTATTATATTAGAAAATATCGGGAATAGAACTAACCCCAGGAAGTAAAATATTTACAGCAAGATGTAAAAATCTATATTTATTAACAACAAAATATAAAATAGCAGGAAAAAAATAAAATTAATAAAATACAAATAGAAAGTCTCTTTGAACAATTTGTAAAAAAAATTGATAATAATGATTATAGTTACAAAAATATAGACATAGAAGAAGATTTAGAAATAATAAATGATAAAATAAGTACAACAAAAAGAATAACTCATGAAAAATCAGAATCATCAAGCTCATAAAAAAGAACAAGTTATGAAACAACTTCAACAGTTAATTTAAACCAATATTACATAACAGGAACAATAAATGAAAAAGAATATTTAATACTCTTAAACACAGGACAAGAAAAAAATTATATAGCAAAATATCTAGTTAAAAGTGAAGAAATAAAATCTAATAGTAATATATGCCAGATCTACCAAGGAGTCTAATAAACATTAAGGATACGACAGAAAAAGAAATAATAATAGGAGTTAGAAAAATAAAAATAGAATTTGAAATAAAAGAAGAAATGCAAAAAGCAGATATAATATTAGACATAAAATGGTTAGAACAAGTAAAACCATACAATATAGAACATACACAATTATCTATAACTTATAATAAAGAGAAATTATTCATAAAAAGAACTTTAACATGACATGAAAATATATGTACTTGTAAAAATAATAGTAGAAGAATATTATAATAGGTATTATACACCTATGATAGATACAGAAGCAGAAGCAAACTTATGTAGATATAACTGTTTACCAGAAAATAAATGGGATAAATTAAAAATACTAATAGTAGTCAAAGGATTTAATAATGAAGGAAGTTTAATTACATATAAAGCTAAGAATGTAAAAATACAGATATGGGATAAAATAATAACAATAGAAGAAATCTATAATTATGAACTAACATAAAAAAATATGTTTTTAGGAATGTCATTTTTAGATAAATTATACCCACATATAATAACTAAAACAGATTGGTGGTTTACAAAATCATGTAAACAAAAAGTAAGAGCAAAAAGAGTTATTAATAAAATATGAAAGAAAACTGATTAGATAAAAGGAAGTGAAAAAATTACACAAAAGTTAGAAAATATAAAAAATATAGAAGACACAGTAGAACTAGTTGTATTTTCGATTAAAAAAAAAAGAAATAACTATATTTTCAATAGATAAGGTAGAAATAATAAAGAAAAAATTAAGACAATTATATAGTGAAGATCCATTAAAAGGATGAAAAAAAACATAAAATTACTATAAAGATTGAATTAATAGATAAAAATAGCATAATAACTCAAAAACCATTAACATATAATTTTGACGATTTAAAAGAATTTAAAATGCATATAGATGAATTATTAGAAAAACAATATGTACAAAAAAGTAATAGTAAACACAATAGTCCAACATTTATAGTAAATAAACATAGTGAACAAAAAAAAGGAAAAAGTAGAATGATTATTGACTATAAAAATTTAAATGCAAAAACTATGACATACAATTATCCAATACCAAATAAGATATTAAAAATAAGACAAATACAAGGATATAATTACTTTAGTAAATTTGATTGTAAATCAGGATTTTACCACTTAAAGTTAGATGAAGAATCTGAGGAATTAACTGCATTTAAGGTACCACAAGGATTTTATGAATGGAACGCATTACTATTTGGATATAAAAATGCACCAAGTAGCTACCAACACTTTATGGATAGTTATTTTAAATAATTACCTAATTGTATAGTATACATAGATGATATACTACTATATACAAAAACTAAAGAGGAACATTTAAGATTATTAGAATAATTTACAGATATAATAGAAAAATCGGAAATAAGTTTAAGTGAAAAGAAAGCCGAAATTATGAAAAACCAGATAGAGTTTTTAGGAATACAAATAGATAAAAGTGGAG
Organism: Capsicum annuum; assembly: GCF_002878395.1. Taxonomy (NCBI): domain Eukaryota; kingdom Viridiplantae; phylum Streptophyta; class Magnoliopsida; order Solanales; family Solanaceae; genus Capsicum; species Capsicum annuum. The sequence continues at coordinate 49,979,869 of NC_061121.1, forward strand.
TAAAAATGCAACACCATATAGTACAAAAAATAATAAATTCAAAACAAGAATTAGATACAAAAAAAAAATTACAATCATTTTTAGGATTAGTAAACCAAGTAAGAGAATATATACCAAAATTAGCAGAAAACCTAAAGCCTTTACAGAAAAATTAAAAAAGGATGTAGAATATAATTACAACGAAGAAGATATAAAATAAGTTCAGAAAATAAAAATACTTTGTAAAGAATTACCAAAATTATAATTCCCAAATGAAAATAAAAAATTTACATATATAGTAGAAGCAGACGCAAGTGAATATAGTTATGGAGGAGTACTTAAATATAGATATGAAGAAGAAAAATTAGAACACCATTGTAGATACTACTCAGGTACATTTAATGAAACAAAAATAAAATGGGAAATAAATAGAAAAGAATTATGTTTATTATATAAATGTTTATTAGCATTTGAACCATACATTGTATATAACAAATTTATTGTGAGGATAGATAATACCCAGGTTCGATGGTGGTTAACAAGAAAAATATAAAACTCAGTTACAACGAAGGAAATTCGAAGATTAGTATTGAATATATTAAATTTTACATTTACGATTGAAGTAATCAATACTGACAAGAATGTTATTGCAGATTACATATCAAGACAAAGCTACTCAAACTGATTTACCAATGGAAGAAGCTGATGTCAAAGATACCCAAATAGACTTAATATTACAAGTGTTTGAACAAATGAAGTTATTACAAGAACGAGTTATCACATTAACTACTGAAGTTACAGATGTAAAAGTGTAGGTTGAGCACTATAAATAATAAGAAAAAGCTATTAGCAAAGATACTGTGCAGGAGGAGCACATTAAAAAACTAGACCTAGAAGGTGACGATGAGAAACACCTAAAAACTCAAATTACTAACGAAATTACAGTTACAGCTGCAGGCGCAGGTGATGTATCCAAGGGAAAGAATATAGTCACTCAAAATAAACCTGAACCACCAAAGAAAATGAATTATAACCTCAACTAGATGTAGACACGTAATTTTGTCCCTCTCAAAAGTTCGATTTTATTCATTTTTACCTTATCATATCATGTACCCTCACCCACGTGATTACATCCCACAAAAATACAAAAAAAGTAAATCTCAACAAAATCCCTAACAAACTTTTATTCTTTTAACACCCTAACAACCCTCTCCAATAAGAAAATGACAAATCACCACCTCACCACCCCATACTCTACCCCTTACCCCTACCCGCATGTACCCCACTACCCCACCCACTCTCACAATTTACTCTACACTATATACTCTCACAATCACACAAGAAGGACCATCAGCAACCTAAAGAAAACAAAAAAAAGAAACAGAGGGCCTCTATTTTTCCTTCTTTCATATAGACGCTGCATACACAGCAAACACGGATCATTTTTTGTTCTCTTTTACAATTAAACACATACACACATAATCAAAAAAGGGGGAAAAAAGGGAAATTCATCTTCAACAGATCCCAAATCACAGTCTCCACTCGCACCTCTCTCAGATCCCAAATCACACACTCTCCACTGACACCTCTCTCAAATCCCAAATCACACACACATACATAGAAATCGAGAAGGAAATCATGAGGGAGAGGAGGAATTAAGGGAGTAGCGAAGAGTGAGGGAAAGTAACAAAGGGAGAGATATAGTTATTTTGATTTCGGGTTACTGTTCCGATGACACAGTCGCCTGATTTCGACATTTTTCGTTTAGCTTACTCCCTTCATAGCTCATCGAAAAATAGATGACACACACAGAGTAAAGGGAAATCGAGAAGAGAGGAATAGAGCGAGAGAGAGAGCTGGATGAGTTGAAAGAAAGAGCTGGTCAGAGTGATAGACCAGGAGAGAGAGCTGGACGAAGTGAAAGAGAGACCTGGTCGGAGTGATAGACCGAGAGAGAGAGAAAGAAAATAGAGAAGGGAGCTAGCTCGGATTCCGGCGAAGCCTCACCAGAATATATCATCCCGCACTGCTGAACTACCAAAACTCCGAAACCAAACCAATCCCACGTTCTTCGTACTATTTGGGTTGACGGAGCTCTGACAGAGCTGTGAACGAGAACCTACTCCAATTCCGACGGGATTCACCAATAGTTAATTCGAAATTTGTGATTTGATTTGAGTTGAGATTCTCGGACGGCTCTTCATTCCTTTTATAAATAGATAGAAAATATTTGGAAGTTGCGAGGTCGACGTTGAGGTTCCAGTTGGGTCGAGGTTTCGTTGCCCATGAATTTCAATCCATCACTGATTTTGGAATAAAATGAATGACTGAGGTCCAATTCTATCTCTTTTTTTTTTAATTTTTAAGTAATCATGAATAATTTGCGTGTTTGGTATGTTCGAATATGTGTTATGTGTTGGTTGATGTTGGTTTCGGATTTTTGAAAAGTGAATTGATAAATCGAAGCATGTGCTAATCATTGGTTGGGAATGAATTTGGGGAGGGGAATCGAAAAATGATAAAAGTGAATATTATGATATTTTTGATACATTGTTGATGTTGAATGCGATATGTCGTCGTGTGGGTAGGCAAACAGTAAGTTCGGGTAGGCAAGTTTAGGATTGGTGTAGTGTTGGAATGATTGGAATATTTGTTGAATGTTTTGTTTATCGTATTTGGAAAGTGTATTTATTTAACCGGGGAATGCCCCGAGGTAATTTGTATTTATTCACCGGGGAATGCCCCGAAGAATTCTGTAGGCGGAAAATGATCGTGATGAAGGCCCGCGGCGTCGGGTAAGACATTGGAGCTTAGTCTAGATTTAGTTTAGACTAGGATTTATATTTTCGTATTTTTTTTGGGACTATATAATTGGACTTTACTTTTTTTGGACGGCTTTGTTTTGTTTATTGTTTTTGATTATTTTTGCGTTATTTTGTGTGGTTGATACATTTCGTAATGCCAAAATAGTTGATACACTCTACCCAAGCGACCGTGGTTGAACCACGGGATCGAGGGGTGCCTAACACCTTCCCCTCGGTCAACAGAATTCCTTAGCCGGAATCTCTATTCGCAAACCGATTTAAGAGTCAAATGGTTTTGAAAAGGATTTTCCAAAGGTGACTTGGCACATCGGATTATGCCAAGTGGCGACTCTGAATAAAAATGTAAATAATCCTTTTCCGAAACAAACTTTCACTTCTTGTCACTTAAATAATAAAACCCTTTCGACCCTTAAAATATACCATTTTTTGGAGTACGAAAAAAAGTGGTGTGACACTATATATTTTCAAAACCATATACACCAAATATACAAAAATCAGAGTCATCCATACCTCCCAGATACACACATATTCCGAATTACTCAATCAAATAAAGCAGACTTATAACCATATCACTCATACATATATTGATAATATTTATACTTTACAAAAATTATTAAATACAAAACCTATCCAGAGTAAAGATTTAGCAAAACAACACCAAGGATATATTACACAAAAATGTCAAAACTATAACAAACTTATTGCTTTGTCTGGCACTAGTGAAAACTTAATTGCTTCATGTTACTAATATGGACTATTATCTACAGTTTACACAATTACCGGAGAAGAGTTAACAGGAATTCCAGATATTCACAAAAGATTTATGGATTATAAAAGGATTACGAAGGGACAGTTACTCTATGTTCGTTTCTAATCAGAACCAACAGAAATATTATTTGATGAAATAAAACAGACATTTACTGTTGTCAAGATAGAAATGACACGATATTATAATATCCCTAAAGAAATATGCGAACAAGAAGAGATAACCAAAAATCAAATATCAGACTTCTACCAAAACAAGAGAGTTATTGGACTTAGCAGTATATTGACTGAGTTAGCAAATAATTATATAAATCAAAACCCAGTTTGGATTTACTATAACATAAATCAATTATTAGTTTACTCTACTTGTAAAAATATTAGAGAAAATGATAGAGAAGAGATAAGAAAATGGGTCATAACGATCCTAAAACTAGAAGAATTACTAGTCACAAGATCTATTACAAAAGAAGTTATTTCAGAAGAAGCTATGGATCAATTCTGTAAACAGGTTGGCCAAAGATACGATGACCACATATGCCGCAGATGTAGTGGAAGACACAACTTTATTCCAGATGTGATGCTACAATAGCAAGAAGATAAAAAAAGCAGCAAATACGACAAGAAGAAAATAACAACAGATCAATAATAGAGAAATAAAAGACAAAGGACACAAGTTAGAAAGCGAAATATGGAAGAATAGTTAGTTTTTCTTAACTTATTCTTACATAAAATGTATAGCACTATTAGAATGCCATTATTACTCTTGACTTTTTGGCACCTATCATTACTAGTCTTAATAGCCTTTAAGACTTTTTGATTTCTACTTTTTGTAAAGTAGTTTTTGTAGAATTATATTAGGACAGGCGTAAAGTAAAATAGTATACGCGTTTTCATTTTTAGGTTATAAATAGACAAGCATCCGCTCAAATAAAGAGGAAGTCTTCATAAGTTGAAGCAAAACCCTCTCTTGTGTACAAAAAACTTTTGAATTATTTAATAAAAACAGGTATATTTTTAAGGAAAAGCTATGAATCGTCAAACAACTATGGAAAATCTAGAATTATCAGATTTACCAGAACAGGTATTTATATTTGTGATTATGAATAGCTAAATTCATAAATTCCTAACAATTATGATATGATAAAATAAGTTCATGTTAGTTACTTTATAGTAGAATTATTCGAAGAATAACATGTTAAGAAGTTTACTGACAAAGTGGAAAAAGGAGAAAAATCCCTAAGAACTATGCCATCCTAAAGGTGAAACCGGTGAGGCAAGAAAGCTGTGATAAGGGAGTAGCCAAAGTAGAGGCGCTGTTTAAGGGAAAAGTATCAAGATTACCATGCTAATAGTGACTGAAGAACATGTTATTTAAGAATAATCTAGTATATAGTAATCTAAAATGATCATATTTTGTTATGTGTATGATTGAAGGGAATATTTTGAAAAAAGCATCATATGAAAAATGAATACTTATTTATCTGATGAAATGATAGATAAATTCAAAATACTTGTTTTGTATGTACTTAAGGATATAGAAATTGTAGATATAAGAAAAATCATATTAGAAAAAATATTTGATAAATATTTTATGACTAGAATAAATTACATACCACGCCTACCTACCTACTCTTACAAATACTTACATACCAAACCTACACATCAACCATGATAAATTATGTATATTTAGAATATTGAAAAATGGATATGAAAAATATACAATTAGTAGAAAAACTAATGGAAACTAATCTAGAAAAATACATGAGAACTAAGGATATAAAATATATAGAATTCCTTAATGAAAATATACAAGAATTATTAAGATTAAAACAAACAACTAATAAATACTATGATAAAGCATTTAATTACTAGAATCCAATTTCAAGTTATCCAAGTTATTCGTAGAAACCTAAGCATAATATGAATAATATGATAAGTTATATATCTAATGAAACTAAGATACTTGTTTTATATATCATAAAAGACTTAGAATTAGAAGACATAAAGAAAATAATATGGGAAAAAATATTTGATTTTGAAGATGAGTTACTAAGTACTAATTGGATAGAAGATGAATTAGAAAATATAGATTTCTATGGTAGAAATTATTATTCAGATGAATATTGTACAGATTAAAAATGCTAGAATATATTCAAAGAGTTAGAGAAAAACAAAGTTGGCTATACGAAGAAATTAATTATAGAAACCAGCTTGGAAAAGGAAGAGAACAATTGAAAAAAAGATTAATTTGGAAAAATAAAACCACAAAACAACTAGAATTAAAAGACAGTTTAGAATATAATTTAGACATAAAATTATTCATAGAAGAAAAGGACATGATAATTAACGAAATAGATAGCCTAGAATTTAATATCAGATATAGTACAATTAGAATAAATTATTACAAAGAAATTTGCAGTATTACAACCACTTTAGGATAAAATGATAGACTATGTGTATTTAAAATATTGGAGACAAGATATGGAAGAAATAAGATTAATAGAAATACTTACGAAAGAAAATTAAGTTGAATATTTTAGAACAAAAGATATAGAATATTTAGAATACCTTCAAAATAATACACAAGAATTGCAAAGACTAAGAGAAAAAATCAAAGAATATTAAAATAAAACATTTAATCAAATACCATCCAATCAGCCCCCAAGATATGAACATTAATAAAATTAAAATAAATAAACTAAAAATAAAAATGTTTAGAGAAGTTAAGAAATCACGCACAAACAAAAATAGATCCATTAGAGCTATAATAGATCTATTTAAGTTACCCAAGTTATCCGCATCCCCTACATTTTTCGATTCATTTTTCTTTTCTATTATTCATGTATGTGCTCTATTGATGAACTTAAAAAAAAAAAATTTCTCTTATTTCTCAAAATTGTATTTTAGAAATGTAATGACGACAAGAATAGAATGATATAGATACGACAAACTGAAATGTAAAAATTGATTCCCTAGTTATCACTATTAGTAATTTACTATCCTTTCCTATTTCCTCATAATTATCAGTAGTTACAATTTAACATCAAAAGATATACTTACAATTAAGTTGATGTATATTATGAACATGTGTCATACCCCTTCAAATTCTTTATGATGAAGAATTAGTGCAAGCATATATTTTTGTATGGCCCCTTGACTTTCATTATTAGTTAATTGATGAAATTTTAAAGTTTTAATTGTTTTTCAGTTTTCAAATTAATTAGAAATTACTGTTACCACCTTTTCACATATAGATTATGACAGTTTCTTATCCATGCAAAACAATGCAATTCTTGTGATTTTAGCGTAATTACTGAGAAATGTAAATAACTAGAGGAAATAGTAATTGTCATATTTATTTTTGTAAAATAATAATTATAATAACAATAATAAGTAAATTAAATTTGGAGGAATTATCCAAAAAAAGAAAAAAAAATATTCTTTTGGCCAAATAATGGTGTCACATCACTTTTCTAATGCCTAACTTCATATATGTATTGATGGTGAGAATTGAAAGTTTGAGTTTCAAAATATAAATTTAATTATATTTTTTTGAAATATAGAGAATGCGAGTCCTAATAATAGCTAAGGATCCTGATAATTTATTTTGTAGCATCTTTTAAAATTAGTTTTTAAATTTTCTTATTTTATTATTTAAACATTGTATATAACGAAGATACAAAATCAAAATAATATTTTAATTGAGAAAATGCTCTGTTTCTACCCTGAACTATACACGAATTGCCGCGACACACCCGAACTTTAGCAGAGTCCTATTACTCCCTGGACTAATTAAAACCGTATTTTTTGCAACCTTAGTACCTACGTTGACCTTCAGTGTGTTGATTCACTAATGTGCCACGTATGTTTCACGTAGGCACTAAGGTTGCCAAAAATACGGTTTTAATTAGTCCAGGGGTAATAGGATCCTCTTAAAGTTCGGGTGTGTCTCAGCAATTTCGTGTATAGTTCAGGATGGAATCTGAGCATTTTCTCTTTTTAATTTATGAACTCTTAATCACAATATATTTATTGTGTTTTGATATATTATTTATATATATTAAATAAAATTTTTAGTAAAAAATAAATAAATTTGTATCATCTACATAGAGATAGATAAAATCAAGTATTCCTAAAAGATCATAAATTCTCAAAGAGTGAAAACTTTGAATAAACTACACAACTAATCTATAATCTATAATATATTAAAAGTGGGAACACCCTTAGAAAAATGATTTGAACTTTTTATCCTTCATTAAAAGACTCTCCTTTAGACAAAACTGTCTTTTCACTATTTTCTTCAATTTATTATTTAATTATTTTTATTATATTAGCTAGACTCCTAAAATATATGAGGCTCCTAAAATATATGGAAGGAGAATCAATTGATATTTTTCTTTTTACTGATTAATTAGAAAAATACTCCTAAAATAGGATAGAAAAATACCCCTAAAATAAGACTCTATTAAGAAAATAGTTCTATAAATATTGAGATGCACGTTAAACTAGAGAAGAAATCGGTTTACTTATTGAGAAAATATGATTGATGCTCATCTAACTTGATTCGATTGCATGCCTAGATTGGTGGATGCTTAATTTTCTAACCATCAACTTCTTCACTGTTTTTGTCAACATAATAGAATTCAACGTATGTGTATATATATTTTCTTTGTTTTCATTCAAGTCATTCTTAGTGTCAAAATTTTTGGTTAGACACTAATTATTTTCATCAAAACTGAAGCTTTGTGATCACTACTGTATTATTTTATTATAGTTTACAGTTGTAGATGAATTTACAGGTGGCAAATGAATGTCGGTCGGCTTTGAGAATTTTTTTAGCTAAAGATTAGGTTTAATTGTATTGTTTCGATTTTGAGAAATTTTTTTGTATAAAGGTAAAGTTTAGTTGTATTATTTGATATCTCTATTATCATATTATTTTGTTATAGTTTACATCCGGTAGAGGAGTATCAGATAAATTTGAGAAAATTTTTGTGTAAAAGTTAGATTTAGTTATATTATTTTGATGACTCTATCATTGTATTGTTTTGTTGCAGTTTACAGGTGGTAAATGAATGTAGATCGTCTTTGAATTTTTTTTTTTTTGGTAAAAGTTAGGTTTAATTAAATAAATCCTTCAAAATACGTTGAATTTAATTATTGTATTCATCTTTATTATTTAAATAAATATTCTATTTAGTGTAACGTTTAAATTCAATAAAGTGAGGTACACGCGCGAGGAGCGTACACCTAAACTAGTTATAAATAATGTTATGAATTTAAAGTATTAACTTTAATTTTTTAAATTTGAAAAGTAAAAAAAAATCTTAACCCACCCTTTGCACTTGAATATTAGTAAAAATTACATACTTATTTAATAAAATACTCGCGCGATCCATTTTACAAGTTACTATATTATGCAATATAAGTATTACTATTTAATAGTAATTAAATCAGATGTTTTATTTGTTATATTTTATTTAGTATAAGGGTAAAATTGTGATCTAACTTTAATTAAGTGGCTTTTCATTTTAGAATAGTTAAGATATTGATTGATTGCACTCATATTTTGTGATCTTAAGCTCCATAGCTCTGAAAATAATCGATAGCTTCCTACGTTTAGCTATAATTGTCTTCTCTTCAATTTGCTTATTGTAGGGCATCTGCATTTTACTCATTCCCAAACATTGTACTCATACTTTGTGATCTTAAGTTCCGTAGCTCCCAAATACATTTTTTTTTGGTTAATCTATATTTTGTGATCTCAATAACATAAACAATCTCTACATATTAATCTTCATTACAATCTCTACATATTAATCTTCATTTTTTTTTTCTAAAACAAGCAATAACTATAAGAAGCATTGATTCTTTTACAGAAAAAAAAGGAAAAAAGTAAAGGGACTTTAGAAAAAAGGGAAATAGTAAAGGGACTTTTTTTTTTCTTATTCTTTTTTATTAATGAAAAGAGGGTGATGGGAGTACGTACTACGTACAGAATAACATTTAATTACCAAAAACTTAAAGGGGTATTAGTGAACTTAATCATGAATTAGAAAACCAATTCTAACCCGTAGGTCTCGTTATTACCCACAAAAACTCATAACCACATTATTATTAGTGGTTGCTTTTGCTTCAAAACCTCGAGAATTCCGTTCTAAATCTATATTTATAAGCAAATCCCATTGTAATATTGCACTCTACTACTAAAAACTTTTCCTAGTAAAAGATTACTCAACTTCTTAAAACTCTTGTTTATTTATTTATAGTGTTATAAGCATCATGGGCAAAGTCAAGATCGGAATCAATGGTATTTTTTATTACTAGTAATTAATTGAATGTTTAGTGCCTCCATTAGTTTGTTACATTTGTTTTTCTTTTTAATGATCTTTTGGTTTTTATGTATGTAGGTTTTGGAAGAATTGGTAGATTGGTGGCTAGGGTGGCATTGCAAAGTGATGACATTGAACTTGTCGCTGTCAATGACCCTTTCATCACCACTGACTATATGGTTACTCCATTTCCCTTTTTTAACACTATGTTCTTTTATACTCATAAGACGTTCAAAATTCACTAATCCGATTAATCTTTTATTTACTCATTAACTCCTTTGTTGATTTGATTTGTTGTTGTTAATTTTAATTGCATGGTTTAGTTGCCACGGCTAGAGAATGTCATGGCAACTACAAAGGGTGTGGGTCACACTTAGAAGTTGATCTAGAGTATTGGAAGTAGGTTCAATTAGACCAATTATTTTTACCATATATAAAAGATCTCTGTGTGAAAAATCATGATAAAGTAGTTCAAATATTAAATTCGAACTCCTATTTTTAAAGATATTAGAATTTTCAATCTATTAAGTTTAGATATTGGATCAACCTATGATTGAGATTCCTATATCCCGAATCTTCACTTAGAATGGGAAGGATTTGCCCCTTTAGTGGGCCTACTCGACAGGACAAAAAAAGAAAAGAAAATGTTTCATATTCTTGGATCTATACAAGACAATATGATGCACTAAACTCACTAAACTCCCGATATACATGAGGTTTGGAGAAGAATTAGATCACAAGGGTCTATTGTATATAACCTTATCTTGCATTTCTGCAAGAGACTGTTTCTATAACTTGAATCAGTGACCTCTCGGATCTGTACACATGGGAAACAGAATTTAAATCATGTGTTAAGTATTAATGCATCTAGTACTATATCGTATTAATTATTTTGAGCCAAAAACATTGAATCTGCACTTACATTTCTGTACATGTAAGTCAATTTACGGTTTGACATTACTGCTTTTTTAACAGGTATTCTAGCAAAACTAATGTGTGTGTGATTACCACCATTGCATTTTTAGATAATCAGAAAAATTTGTGAATCCAATGAAACATGACCAAATGTGTGTGTGACGCCTTTCCTGTCTTTCCAATTTTCAATTGAATTTTCAGTTTTGTGTTTATTAATGCTCTTGCAAATCGCAAAACATCGTCGTAGTAGTAATTCCAAGATTAGGTTTTGCTTGCATGTACATATTTGCCATATCGACTTTCATAACCGTGCATTCTTTTTGGATGTACTCTGGATTAGTCACGTCAGTGTAGTATATATAGTTCCTTTTACTGATCTCATAGTTTCAAGTGCAACGAGTTTAATCAGTAGATTTAAAGGAATATTATATAGCATTTTCATATTGTGGATTTGTTCTTAGTGAGAAAATTTGGATTGGGATCAAATGCCTGATTTTCTAGCTGATATCTCACATTGTAATGTACATTTTGGTCTGATTTGAATGTTATGTTTTATAGACCTATATGTTCAAATATGACACTGTTCATGGCCAATGGAAGAAACACGAGCTTAAAGTTAAGGATGAAAAAACTCTTCTCTTTGGAGATAAGCCCGTCAAAGTATTTGGTGCTAGGTAACTAATTGCATTTCCAAGATTTCAACCATTTGCATTACATTGGAGTTTTTTTTTCTTTTTATATGTTTATCTGACTTTTCTTGGTGTGACAAACAGAAATCCCGAAGAAATTCCATGGGGTGAGGCTGGAGCAGAGTATGTCGTAGAATCCACTGGAGTTTTCACTGACAAAGATAAAGCTGCAGCCCACTTGAAGGTTTTCATTGTTCATTTTTGTATTTTATACACCGGCAGTTTAAAGAATCTTTTGTGCTAACGCAGATAATTTTGATGTTATTATCTTTCTTAGGGAGGTGCAAAAAGGGTTGTCATTTCAGCCCCTAGCAAGGACGCACCCATGTTTGTTATGGGTGTCAATGAGAAGGAATACAAAGCAGATGTTAACATCGTCTCTAATGCTAGTTGCACTACCAATTGTCTTGCTCCATTGGCCAAGGTTTTTTTTCTAGTCTGTTTGGTATCTAATCTCCATATTTTAGTTGATATCCAACTTTAATAGTGTCCATTTTCAATCATTACAGGTAATTAACGACAAATTCGGTATTGTTGAGGGACTTATGACCACGGTCCATTCTATTACTGGTAAGTTAAGCTCCTAGTTACTATTGCTCCTAGTTATTCATGTGTTAAACTTTGTTGATCACTAGTTGTTCTATATTTGTTATTTAGCAACACAAAAGACAGTCGATGGTCCTTCAATGAAGGACTGGAGAGGTGGACGTGCTGCTGCTCATAACATCATCCCTAGCAGTACTGGAGCTGCAAAGGTATTGCCAACTTAAACTTCCTTAGAAAGTCGCATGTAAATCTTATTCGTTGAAAAGGCAGTTTCGTGATTTTACCTTCATAGAGTAACATGTTCTATCTCTATTTGTATATATGTATCATATGTTCTGTATGCATTTTGTCAGCCGGTATACGCTTCAAAAGCTAGCATAAATTACCCTGTTTCCTCCTATATAGTATGCAATTTTACATTTTACATTTGATAATGTAGGCTGTTGGCAAAGTTCTGCCAGCACTGAATGGAAAGTTGACTGGGATGGCTTTCCGTGTTCCGACTGTTGACGTTTCAGTGGTTGATCTAACAGCGAGGCTTGAGAAAGCAGCCACCTATGATGAAATCAAAGCAGCTCTCAAGTATAAATACTTTTGAAATTCTCCAATTGAAGAATTTATAAGTTAATCTTAGGTCCAAAAAATTCACAGGTAGTTAATTTATTGACTTTTTATAAACTCCTTTTATTCTTTTACAGGGCTGAGTCTGAGGGTAGTATGAAGGGAATTCTTGGCTACACCGAAGACGATGTGGTCTCATCTGATTTTGTGGGTGATTGCAGGTGAGAGTGGTACTTAACATCTAACAGATCTAGACTAGGCATAACAGGTCCATTTGAACTCATTGTGTCTAGCTAAGACATATTGACATATACAGAAAGAGCAGAACTCACTGACTCTATATTCTTGATTTGCCATTGCTTAAAATTCTGATATGTCATGTGTGTCAGGTCAAGCATCTTTGATGCCAAGGCTGGTATTGCTCTCAATGGGAACTTTGTTAAGGTTGTCTCCTGGTATGACAATGAATGGGGCTACAGGTAAAGCTTTTACCAGAGTTTTTGCGTAGTATTGGACTAGAAAATATGGTGATAAGATATTGTTTGTGACCAAAGATGGATCGATTGTATGAGTGCAACTCAACCTATTACTTTATGCTCAAACTATTTACCCATGCAAAACAAATATAAAAGGTATATAGTTAGACTACTCATTTTGAACACTAGCTGTGGCTTATGTATATATCTTTTATTGTTGCAGTAACCGTGTTATCGACTTGATTCGTCACATGGCTACAGTTGCATAAACGGTTAATTTTCCTCGTGATGGCGGTTGGTTGGTTATAGTTGAGCAGAGAAGAATTGAAGAAGCTCTGGAATAATAGAGGAGTAGAGATCAGTGCACTATATGCAGAACAAATCTTTTCTGTTATTTTTGGAGTTTTATAAAAAAGTTTTGAGATTTTTTCAAGAGGATTTTTTAATGTTATAGTTCAGTATGAATAATAAGATGAATGAATGTGTTTTGCTCTTATTTTTTGTTAGAAAGGTGCAATTTTGGTACATTAAGAGATATTTCTTTTTGTGCAAGTTGAATGGTCGACTTGCAACTTTCAATTGAATGGCAGTAGTCAGTATTGCTCATGTTCAGCTTCATTGCTTTGTTAACGGAGCTTGCCGTACAATAGACCCTTCTTGTCCGACCTTTCCTTGGATCCTGCCCATACAAAACCAATCTCTCTCAAAATTTGATATCAAGAACATATTATACATCACTTATTGTTAGTACTTTAATTTAGGCATTCGATGTTTTGAACGACTCACAAACTGATTAATTTGAATTCATGCTAGAGAGGTCCACTTGGTAAATACATAATAAATCAATTAAGAACTTATTTAACTCAAAACCATTCTTTGTTGCCATAGCTTTGAAAACATATAAGAAAAATAAATGCCAAACATAAGCTTCATAATTTGATGAAAGGATGGAATTGGCATATGCGACTAAACACTGGCAAACCTTATTATAAAGAGGGGCAAACCTTATTATAGACTAGATGTTAACATTGGCCCAAAGCAGTCCACAACGGAGCCCAACTCCAGATTCATACCCGAGCCCAATTCAATATTTGCACTCTTTTATTTTGCAATATTTTATGTACACATAAAAGACATTTGGACTATTCTAGAAGATGGATTTTCCATATATTTTGATTGAATAAAATAGTTGAGTTTTCTCTCTCTTCGTCTTTACGAGTTCTAGGGTTTCTTGCCCACATTTTGATGGCAATCTAGAGTTGTGAAGCTCTAACATGATATCAGAGCAGTGATACGTGATCCTCCCCTCTTCCTCTTTCTTCCGATACTACCCGTGATGGATTTTGTTGAGATAATTTCAAGTGCGTTTTTCGGTTTCCATGGAGTTTTCGGTGGATTTCTCATCGAAGTTCTTGTATGACAAGTCGTTACTTCTTCAGGTCACGAAAAGGGCGGTGATCGATTTTTTTACTTCGATACTCATATTTACTGTGTAGTTGTTGATATAGATTCCGTGACCTTATCGATTTCTTTGCTCACAATCTTTGTAAATTTGTTCTAGTTGAATAGATAGTTATTATAGCTATGGCTACAGATAACACGAATAGTAGTGTGGGTTTTGATGAGTTTACTGTTTCCCAACTCATCTCCTATACTTACACTCTTCTGACAATCCTGTCACTCACTTAGTATCTCCTCTTTTAGATGGTACTGGTTATTATTTGGTGGAAGAATATGCTGACTGCCTTGTCTGCCAAAAACAAGATGGGAATAGTTACTAGGGCTGTGACCAAAACTAGCACCTAACTCCTCTTATTTCCCTTTTTATGAAAGGTACAATAACATGGTTATTGCCTGCTTTCAACTGATTTAGCAACTAGTGTTATATATTTTGACTCTGCTAAAGATATTTTGTCTAATATTAAGGAGAGGTTTGGCCAATTCAATAGAAAAAAAAATATATCCCAATCTAAAGAGAAATCAATTCCACCATCCAAGGCTCTTCAAGTATAGCATCTTATTTTACTAGGATGCGTAACCTTTGGGATGAGTTAAATACCTCTTATGCTGGCCCTGTCTGTACATGTGGGGCTTTGGGAAAGGTCATGGAACAACAAAAGTTATTTCAGTTTCTTAGTGGGCTCAATAAGAAATATTCTCTGTGTAAAGCAATCTGCTGATGATGCCCACACTACCTTCCCTCAGCAGTTCATATTCCATGCAGCAACATGTTGAGAAACAAAAGGAATCATGTGGCCCAATTCCCAGTTTCTCCAATAATTCTTCAACTTTTCATACAGTTTCACATAACAGTTCTTATGGAAGAGGGTATAACCAGAGATTTTAGTTTGAACCAAAGAGAAATCTCACCTCTTCATTTCAAATTGATTAAAAAAGAAACTACAATTCCAACACTCTCAATTCCTACCACAATGATGGTAGAAGGCCCCCAATTTCCAACATTGGTCCCACTTCACCACTTTTTTTGTAAATATTGCAAAAAATCTGGATATCTCACTGAGAAGTGTTACAAACTTCACGGCTATCCTCCAGACTTCAAATTCACAAAAAAAAGAAATCTGTCTCTTTTGCTCAATATGACGCCCAACTTGCTAAACCTATAATTTACTTCTTGAAACTTGATGATGGAGATTTTAGGTTGACAAAGGACCAATTTCAACATTATCAGCATTTGCAACATTTACACCACACATTTAACAACAACTCTTCATCTATAAATCACATCACTCCTGATTATTAAACTAAAGAGTTTGCACACTTAAAAGGTATGTTCAATCACCCTGATGTTGATTCTACTGCTTTTCATGCTAGTTTTGTGTCTACTTTAGATTTAAATCCTTGGGTAATTGACTCTGCATAAACAAACCATGACTCCTCACAAAACCCTTCTTCACACCTAACTCCTCTAGTGATACCTCTTTTAATCAGTTTTCCTAATGAGCATAAAGTTAAGGTTGTGTCTACTAGTTCACTAAATCTTACACAAGACATGTAACACCCCGTATTTTTGGGCTAGACTTTGAAGCATCATTCTTATGTGTGTTAAATCTAATCCCATGAATTTCTTTTGTAAAAACGTGTCATGATCTTTATCCCAGTGTGTGAAGTGACCTCGAGGTGAAAAATTATCATAAGAATCACTTAGAACAAAGTTGAGCTAAAAGCCTTTGATTCACCCAAAATTTGGTATTCGATTCAACAAGGTCTAATTTGAACGTGTATAACTTTTGATTAATGTAGAATTTTTCAGCTCAAACCCACCAAATTGTAGATAATTGAGTCATCTTTCCAATGATACTAATTTTTCTTTAATATGATACCCAAGAGAAAAGTTATAACCATTTTCGTAAGAGAGGCAATGAGGGCACGTGATTAGCCACAGCGCGCCCTATAGTTCACCATGGTAGAGCCCGCGATTCCCGCTCCAGTGCACTGTACCATAGCCCGCGGCGACTGCTCCATAGCCCGCCCCTAAATTTTTCCAGCTTTTGTTCTCATTTATTCAAGGAACAAATGGGTTTTTTCCTTTCACCCAAGGGGTCCATAACATGGGATTAAGGGTCCTAAAAGGCAAAATTAGCCCCTTTATTCATAAATCCTCTCAAAAAAAACCATTCTCTCTCAAGAACAAACCCTAGCCTCTCTAAAATTCAAGCTTAAGCTTCAAGAAAACCACCAAGAACTTTCACAAATTCATCAATTAAATTATGTTAGATGTTCATCCATGGGTCCCTTTCACCCATGGAGTCCAAGAACCCATTTTCAAGATTTAAGTTATGATTTTGACTTGTTATTATGGGTTATCTTCATAAAGTTATGATGAATCATGATTATGAATTATGTTTACCAAGTGTTTTGATAGAAAGAGCCCTTACACGTTTGAAAGTTGAAGTGTGTTTATCTATATCTTGGTAATTTGATTTCAAGTTATGATTTCAATTGTTTTCACGTGGAATGCATTATAGTATGTTTAAATATTATAGTTTCCATATCATGTTCATGAGAATTCAAAATAAAACCTTCAGTTTATGATTTGGTCATGTGATCGTGCTATCTTATCATATTTAAAAGCACCCCTATGTTAAAGTCTTGGTC
The DNA here is from genome assembly GCF_002878395.1 of Capsicum annuum. NCBI lineage: Eukaryota > Viridiplantae > Streptophyta > Magnoliopsida > Solanales > Solanaceae > Capsicum > Capsicum annuum. Next base: position 49,997,073 of record NC_061121.1, read on the forward strand.
TCTATGTATTTGATGAAATGGTTAAGTGATTAATTGTGAACAATGATTTCGTTCTATGGTTTTAAAGCTTTCATGTGACCCTGTTGTTATTGTTATCAAGTTCTAGGGGTTATGAATACCTAGAATTTAGCTGTTTACCTAGTTTTCAGTACCCACAGAATGATTTCACAATATACCATGAACATTCTCTTTCAGTCAGTTATTATGACCAGTTATTAGTACAGTTAAACTTAGTTCAGTCCATTAATCGGTGTCATTTCAATTGGGAGTAAGATTTAGTACCGAGCGAACCTAGGGATGAGGGCTCATTCGTCAGTTAGGACTGGGTCCTTAGAAGCAATCCTTAAGTTCCAAAACTATGTAGCCAGCGTAGGTTATGAGATGTCACCTGCCAGTTTAGGACTAACACTCCCTGGGATCACCCGCTAGTTTAGGACTGATATCAGGGGTTTTCCACTAGATTAAGACTGACTCCACATCCATTATTAGTACTCGTGGCACGGTACTAGTATCCTTCCAACTGGGGTCACAGGTTGTACCCCGATCCGCTCAGATTGGGGCATGTCAGTTAGATGATACCTCCCACAGCTTTAGTTTTGGTATTCAGTACAGAATTCAGATTATTTTGGCTTGACCATAGCATACTGTTTATTAGTATTTAGTTACCAGATTTCAGTATCTCAGTTTACAGACTATTCTAGAATCACGTTATATGCTTGGTTGTGTATACTCAAATTTTACAGTTTTCATGTATCTATGCATCAGTTATCTCATATTATTCAACCAGTTAGTTATTAGTCTTGTTCATTTAGATTTTAGTATTTCCATGTACGTCTGTTATTATTGTTTTCATACACAGTTAGCCCATACATATCCACCTAACCTCATCTCGCATACTAATACATTCAAAGTACTAATCGTATACTCATTTCTTGCGCTATGATATTTAATATCTAGGTTCAGACGCTCAGTTTCCTGACCGCCCTTAGACAAATCAGATTATCATCATCAGCAGTTGTGAGTCCTGATATTTCGAGGACATGATTTTCTTATTTCAATTAATCTTCGTAGTTTAGTATTTCTGTTTAGTCAGAGTTAGTTGGGGGTTTGTCCCATCAGCTCCACAGTCATTTAGTTTTAGAGTCTTTCAGACATACAGACAATTAGTCAATTTATCAGTTGTTTTAAACAGTCTTTTAAGTATGTTATTAGGAATTATTCATGATTCAGTATATTAATACCTTATGGAATTTTTAGTAAATTTCCACACATGTCTTATGCTATCAGTTTTATTCAGTGCTCATAGTAGGTACCAGATCATTGGTTAGCTTGTGGTCTTTCAGGATCGTAAGCACCATGTGGCATCCAGGGTGTATTCCCAAGGCATTACAAACTTGGTATCAGAGCCTAAGGTTTTACAGTGTCCTAAGGAGTCTGAAACCCGCATTGAGTAGAGTCTTGTGCATGTGTGTGAAATGCGCCATACTTATGAAAAAGAGGCTACAAGATGTTTTAAGAGATGTTTCTCTTCTTTCAAGTCTCAGATTGTGCTATAGAAAAGTTCTCTAAGAAACTTATACAGATTCTCATCTTGCTTTATTCATGCCAACTTTGCCTTATTTTCAAGGTAACAGAAATAGTCAAGCTCAAATCTTTACAGATAAAGCTTTCTCAGACAGTCCCCATAGACAGTTATGGGATTGCATATGAAATTAAAAGGATCCCATCAGGTCCCTTATGTTCTACACTTTGAAAGTGTTTGTCCATGTACATGAAAATCGTGCACTAAGTCAAAGTCAGATGTGCTTTTAGATTCTTTTCCAGAATCCTATGAGAGCATATGACCTAGAGTTAGAGGCATGAACCCAGAAGTTTAGCAGCATTAAAGTGGGGATAGTATTATTTGGATTTAGTAAATTTTATGTCCATTAGGCTAGTTGTATGAAGGTGAATCAGTAGGCTTGAAACAGTGTATGCAAGAATTTAAGTTGTTGATTCAAAATATAAAATATAGAGATGTGATATTAGTAGGCTATAAAGGAAGTTAGTATGGTTCATTAAGAGTTTGAGAATATCCATGTTAAGTGATAGAATCTAAGCTTGAATCTCTGAAGATTGAGCTAATGGAAAGTAGAGTTGAAGCACTAGATGGTGTGAACCCATGGTATGGCGATACTCTTGGAAATTCTACGTTAGTCAGTGTTTTAGTTGTTGTATGATGATTGTTGAGGCTATATAAATCTAAGAATTGTGTATTAGAATGAAGTACTAGCAGTGGGCCTTACATTATTAGATATAGTCTTTCAGGGTAAGTATAGTATTTATGTCATCATTCTACCCCAGACTCTAGAGTCAAGTGGTGACAGTTCAATTTAGAGTTGTTGATTAAGTAGTTCATAGACTTAGAATGATGGCTTTAAGCTAAGGGGGAGATGTTAGAACAAGTAACCAAGTCAGGTTCTTAGATCCTAGTAGTGATGCCAGTATGTGTAGAAAAGCAGTAGGAGAGGATGATGCCCAACCAATTCTTATCTCAGTGCGAATTTTTGCACTTCAGCCATCACGACACCTACTCATTCCTTACATGTCAGCTTCATGGTCATAGTTCATGTTTATGCACATCATAAAGAACCATGTACGCTTCCAGTTCCTTGTATGAGGAGTTCTAGTTCACCCAGTTGTCTGAATCATATTCCATGAATTTATGAACTCCAAACTCAGGTCATGCAACTCATGAATCATGTATTCATGTTTTACAGCATGCTCAGTTCCCATGACTCATGATACACTCCTAATGATCAATGAAATTCTAATTATGTCATGTATATCCTCAGTTTAGATCTCTTGATGAATCCATGATATTGATTTTATATTCCTCAGACCTCAGTTTTAGATTCTAGATGTTCAGTCATGATTTAGTCCGTGAGTGTTCCGTACATCATCTCAGCCTTCCTTAGTGTTTCAGCCAAGTTAGTATCATTCGGGGAATGAGATGTCCAGGGGGGGGGGGAGAGAAATGTATTAAATGCCCTGAGTTTTCATGGTCTAAACCACTTAACTTTTCTTTACGAAATAAGATCCAGCTTGAAGTAATGGGTACTCATAAGTTGGTTCTCTCATTTCTATCCCAACCTTATAACCATTCTCATATCATTACATGTATTCATGAAATCAGTTCAGTTTATGTATTATGCTCAAACTCAGTTATGTAATCATGTTACAAGTCACGTTCCAAGTCATGCCTGTTCAGAATATGATCTCATTTTCCTTAGTACTCTCAGTCTAACCAGTCTCATTCGGGGAAGAATGATTCCAAGGGGGATATAATGCAACACCCCATATTTTTAGGCTAGACTTTAAAGCATCGTTCTTAGGTGTGTTAGCAATAATCCCATAAATTTATTTTGAATACACGTGTCATGATTTGTATACCACTATATGAAGTGATCTCGAGGTGAAAAAAAATCATAAGAATCACTTAGAACAAAGTTGAGCTAAGAGCCTTTGATTCGCTCAAAGTTTGGTATTCAATTCTACAAGGGTCTACTTTGAACATATATAACTTTTGATATGCATAGAATTTTGCAGCTCAAGGCCCACCGAATTGTAGATAATTGAGTCAGCTTTCCAACGATATCAATTTTGCCTTAATCCGATACCCGAGTGAAAAGTTATAGCCATTTTTCTGAGAGAGGCAATGAGAGTGCGCGATTAGCCATGGCGCGCCCTGTTGTGCACCACAGTGGAGCCCGAGGTGCCTGCTCCAGTGCACTCCACCAGAGCCCGCGGTGCCTGTTCCAGAGCCTGCCCCTCAATTTTTTCAGCTTTTTATTCTTATTTATGCAAGGACAAATGGGTCTTCTACCTTCACCCAAGGGGTCCATAACACGAGACTAAGGGTCCCAAAAGGTAAAATTAGCCCCTTTATTCACAAAATTATCTCAAAAGAAATCATTCTCTCTTAATAAAAAACCCTAGCCTCTCCGAGATTCAAGCTCAAGCTTCAAGAAAACCACTAAGAACTTTCACAAATTCATCAATTAAGGTATGTAAGACGTTCATCCATGGGTCTCTTTCACCCATTGAGTCCAAGAACCCATTTTCAATATTTTAGTTATGATTTTGACTTGTTATTATAGGTTATCTTCATGAAGTTATGATGAATCTTGATTATGAATTATGTTTACCAAGTGTTTTGATAGAAAGAGCCCTTATACATTTGAAAGTTGAAGTATGTTCATCTATATCTTGGTAATTTGTTTTCAAGTTATGATTTCAATTATTTTCACGTGAAATGCATTATAGTATGTTTAAGTATTGTAGTTTCCATATCATGTTCATGCGAATTTCGAATAAAACCCTCAGTTTATGATTTGGTCATACAATCATGCTATCTTTTCATGTTTAAAAACACCCCCTGTTAAAGTCCTGGTCCCCATGTGTTTGATGAAATACTTAAGTGAATAATTATTAACAATGATTTCCTTCCATGGCTTCAAAGTTTTCATGTGTACCTGTTGTTATTGTTATCGAGTTTTGGGGGTTATGAATACCCAAAATTTAGCTGTTTACCTAGTTTTCAGTACCCACAAAATGATTTTAGAATACACCATGAGCATTCTCTTTCAGTCAGTTATTATGACCAGTTGTTAGTTCAGTTAAACTTAGTTCAATCTAGTAATCGGTGTCAGTTCAGTTAGCAGTAGGATTTAACACCGAGTAAACCTAGGGATGAAGGCTCACCCATCAGTTAGGACTGGTTCCTTAGAAGCAATCCTTAAGTTCTAGAACTATGTAGCCAGCGTAGGTCATGAGATGTCACCTATCAGTTTAGGACTGACACTCTTAGGGATCACCTGCCAGTTTAGGACTGATCTCAGGGGTTACTCGCTAGATTAGGACTGACTCCATAACCATTATTAGTATCCGTGGCATAGTACTAGCACCCTTCCAACTGGGGTCACAAATTGGACCCCGATCAGCTCAGACTGGGGCATGCCGATTAGATGATACCTCCCGCAGTTTAAATTTTAGTATAGAATTCAGATAAGTTTTTCTTGATCATAACATACAGTTTATCAGTATTCAATTACTAGATATCTGTGTCTCAGTTTATAGACTATTCCAGAATCACGTTATATGCTTGGTCATGCATACTCAGATTTTGTAGTTTTCATGTATCTATGCACCAGTTATCTCATACTATTCATCTAATTAGTTATTAGTCTTGTTCAGTCAGATTTCAGTATTTCCATATATGTCTGTTATTACTATTTTCATGCATAGTTAGCCTATGCATATCAGCCTAACCTCATCTCCCATACCAGTACATTCAAAGTACTAATCACCTACTCATTTCTTGTTCTATGAAATTTAATATCATAGGTTCGGATGCTCAGTTTCCTAACCGTGCTTAGAAAGATCAAATTATCAGTAATAACAGTGTTAAGTCCTTATATTTCAAGGACATAATATAGTTTTCATGTATCTATGCACCAGTTATCTCATACTATTCATCCAATTAGTTATTAGTCTTATTCAGTCAGATTTCAGTATTTCCATTTATGTCTATTATTACTATTTTCATGCATAGTTAGCCTATGCATATCAGCCTAACCTCATCTCCCATACCAGTACATTCAAAGTACTAATCACATACTCATTTCTTGTTCTATGATATTTAATATCATAGGTTCGGATGCTCAGTTTTCTAACCGCGCTTAGACAGATCAGATTATCAGTAATAACAGTGTTGAGTCCTTATATTTCAAGGATATAATTTCTTTATTTCAGTGTATCTTAGTAGTTCAGTATTATTATTCAGGTGGAGTTAGTTAGGGGTTTGTCCCGTCAGTTCCATAGTCAGTCAGTTTTAGAGTCTTTCAGACATACAGACAGTTAGTTAGGTTATCAATTATTTTAAGCAGACTTTTTAGTATGTCTTTAGGCATTCAGATTCATGATTCAGTATGTTAAAAACTTATGGCATTTTTAGTAAATTTTTGCACATGTCTTATGCTATCAGTTTTATTTAGTGCTCACAGTAGGTACCAGATCATGGGTTAGTTTGTGATCTTTTGGGACCGTAATCATCTTGTGGCATCTAGGGTGTATCCCAGGGCGGTACAAGACATGACCTTACTCAATTTACTTTTAGTCCTTTTTTTCATTTCAATCTCTTTTCTGATCATAAATTTCTTTCTCAATTTGATTGTACTGCCCTTTTTACCAAGTCTAACTGCATTTTACCGGGCCCTTCTCTAAAGAGGTAGTTGGAAATTGATAAAGCTACAAATGGTCTATACTACATCAACTCCACTGATTCTACCACTACATTTGTTCCTTCAAGTTTTCTTTACTCCGTCACTTGCACTTCTTCCATGTTTATACTGATTCTGCTTATGTAAATACAATTAATTTCAATAAAAATGATTTGTTTTGGCATCAAATATTTGGTCATATATGTTATTACAAAATGAAATCAATTGACTTTTTATCTAGGAAGATCATTAACTGACAAAATTTTATTTGTGATGTTTTTCCTAAAGCAAGACAACATAGATTACCTTTCCCTCTTAGATCTACCCAGTATTCTTAACCCTTTCGACTTATTCAGAAAAATGTTTGGGGTCCTTACCAGATCCAAACATACAATGGTTTTAGATATTTTTTAACCCTGGTCAATGATTTTACCAGGGTCATCTGGACTCATCTGTTGTCTACAAATGCAAATGCATCTTCTGTTTAAATTTTTTGTCTCCATGGTCAAAGTTCATTACCATTCATCAGTTCAAATATTTAGATCAGACAATGCTTTTGAATTAGGACATAGCACTGATCTTCAAACTTTTTTCTCTACCAATGGAATCCTTTACCAAACTACTATCCCACATACTCCTCAATAAAATAGAGTTGCGGGAAGGAAACACAAACATCTTCTGATAGTTTCCAAAGCTTTACTTTTTATAGTCTAAACTTCCTTTAAAGTACTGGAGTGAATGTTTTTTAATTGATACTTATTTGATTAACAGATTTCCCTCTGTTATTTTAGATAATATATCCCCCTTTGAAAAATTTCATAGTATTCCTCCTTCCTATGAACATTTAAAAAGTTTTGGTTGTCTTGGTTATGCAGCTTCTCCTGAATCTCATAGAGATAAATTACAACCCAGGTCCATCTCTAGTGTTTTCTTAAGCTATCCTTGTAGTAAGAAGGGATACAAATTACTTAACCAACTTATCATACTTTTAATTCTCTTGTTCCCTCTCTCCATCCTCCTCTTGTGTTTGTTGACTCTACATCAGATGATGCTCATCCCTCATTTTTCCTATTTCCACTTCTCCAGTCTCCCCTTCCCCTGCTTCTACAACTGTTCCTACTACTTTACTTTCTTCCACCCCTATCTCTTCCTGTACATTTTCTCCTCCTAGGATAAGTACCAGACAATCAAATCCTCCTTATCATATTTCAAACTATATTTGTTCCTCTGTTCTGTCCAGTTCTTCTCCCTTTTAGGTTAATTCCAAGGTATCTACTGTTGACTTATACATGCATGAACCTCAATTTTATAAGCATTCTGCTTTTAGTCCTGCCTGGCAAGAGGCCATGCTACAAGAATTTAAGGCTCTTGAAGACAACCATACATGGATATTGTTCCTCTTCCTTCTCATAAGAAGGTTATTCCATGTAAATGGGTGTATAATATCAAATAAAGGTCTGATGATACTATTAAGAGGTATAAAACCAGTCTGGTTAGTAGGGGTGATACTCAAAGAGAGGGCATTTATTACCATGATACTTTCTCTTTTATGGTCAAACTGACTACTATTAAGTGTCTTTTATCTCTTGCGGTAAAGAATCATTGGACTATTTTTCAGTTAGATGTCAATAATACCTTTCTTCATAGGGATATTCATAAGGATGTTCACATAAAAATTTCTTCTGGCCTTGAGATCACTTCCACCTTTCCTGTACAACTTCTTTAGTTTGCAAATTCAGAAAGTCTTTATATATCCTTAAGCAGGCTTTCAGACAGTAGTTTTCCAAAATTTTTGAAGCCTTGTTATCTAGAGGATGCATTGCTAGCAAGCATAACTACTCTCTTTTCACTAAATCCTCTAGTGATTCTTTAGTCATATTGGTGGTTTATATGGATGATATTCTGTTTGCTGGTTCTGATATTGCTGAGATAACCCAGATTAAGTATTTTCTTGATCAACAATTCAAGATATAAGATTTAGATTTGGTTTATTATTTTTTGGGTTTAGAAATTGTGAATCATGCTTTTGGCTATCTCATGTATCAACATAAATATACTTCTTATTTGTTGGAAGAATTTCACTGTTTCAATTTTACTCCTGTTGCTTCTCCTCTAGAACTCTCTGTTAAGTTGTTTCATGCCATGGGTGATCCCTTACCTGATCCATTTATCTTCAGATGCCTAGTTGAGAAACTTAATTTTCTCCAACATACTAGGCTTGATATTTTATTTGTTGTGTAACATCTTAGTCAATTCCTTCAAAAACTATCTATACCTTATTTGAGAGTTGTGTTACATGTCCTAAGATATCTATTGAATGCTCCTGGTTAGGGCATTTTCTTACCCGCTTCCCCCAGTTTCTCCCTATCTACATATGCTAATTCTGACTGGACTGCATGCCATCAGTCCAGGAAATCTGTAACTGATTATTTTGTTGTCTTTGGTGATTATCCTATTTCTTGGAAAGCAAAAAACAACCTACTATTGCTTTTTCTTCTACTGAGGTTGAGTATAGGGCTTTGCGCAAGGTGGTTGCTGAGGTTATATGGTTCACTCATTTATTTGCTGACACAAGTTTGATTATTCATGCTATTGTGCCCATATTTTATGACAGCCAGGCTACTACGCACATTGCTAAGAATCCTTTTATTCATGAGCGTACAAAACCCATTGAGATTGATTGCCATTATGACCGTGATTATCTTTTTGCTCATCTTATTTCTCTCCATCATATTTCTTCTGCAGCTTAGTTGGATGACATCATGACTAAGACTTTAAGTGGCTCTCTTCATCACACTCTTTTGGGCAAGCTAGGAATTCTCACACCCTCCAGCTTTGTGGGGGGGGGGGGGGGAGGAGGTGTTAACATTGGCCCAAAGCATTCCACAACGGAGCCTAACTTCTGATTCATACCCGAGCCTAATTCAATAGTTGCTTTCTTTTATTTTGTAATATTTTGTGTACATATTGGACTATTCTAGAAGGTGAATTTTTCAGATATTTTGATTGAATAAAAGAGTTGGGGTTTCTCTCTCTTCGTCTTTACGAGTTTTAGGGTTTTTTGCCTATAGTTTAATGGCGATCTAGAGGTGTGAAGCTCTAACACTTGATTCTTTTTTTAAAAAGAAGTTATTCACTTAATCATTAAATGAAGAGAATAATAACAACATTATAAAAGGGTAAATTTGTTTGTTTGTATTTTTTTACATTGTTAATAAACTTAGGTAATTAAAACACTTGTTACAAAAAGTATGAAAATAAGAGCAGGGAGTTCCAAGCTACAAAGGAAATTAGTTCTTACCAAACAAATCTCTTTCTTAAAAATAACAGCTTCCTTCAGTAAGCATCAACAATAGAAATGAGCATTATCATAAACTACTTAACTTTTTCGTGCTTCACACAATTACAAATAACTTCTTTGTTCTTGTAGTCAATATAGGATAATTGCATGCCAATTATAGATTACTCTTTTAATGTCTAAATAGACAATATTCAATATTGACCAGGACATGATATAACATGTTATTAATGTTTAGAATAGTTTAATATTCAATAGATTTTGCACCCTTGTAGGCACAAGAACCATGATCTAATCTTTCTACTTTTTTTGAACATTTAGTGTAATTCATTGAAGAAAAGGAATTTTTCTATATTTTGAGCAACATTTAATGTAACAAATTTCTTTGCCTTGGAACACACAAAACAAATATCCTTGTCAAAAGATGTAATATAGAAGCTGAAAACTCAAAAGGTTTGAAAATTACTTTAATGTATATTTGTTTAGTTTTTCTGCACTTTACGAAATTTACACTTATTCTTAAAAAAAAATTAGTAACTACAAAAAGATAGACTTATCCGAATTAGATATAACTATAGACATATAATGGTGGGAAGATATCGAATGTACATATGGAAAGATTTCAGGAAAATAATCTAATATAAAACATTACATTACAATCTATTTTTACCAAAAGTGAAAGAAACAGAATGTTGACAAAAAAATAGAATAAAGTTCATGTGAATTCTTTAAAACTTTAACTTCAATAATCATTATATTATGAAAATTTTTCGGTGCTCCAAAGAGAAATCTCTTGTGCTCTAAAGCCTCCCGTAAAGATGTTCTGCTCCAAAAATTGAACTTCACTGTCCCAAAGAATGTCAACATTCTTAATTTTGTAGATCGTATACTCCAACTCATGCACATAAGGCAACAAAATATGGGACAAAGTTATCTACACATACGGTTCTTCCTTGTTGAAACTGACACTAAAAATCATATAACCATAGTGATACGATATAAGTGGGTTAAATCAGGATAGTCCGATCAGCTTTCTATCTAAAAGTTAAGTATGACTAAAATCTATATAAAAGCTAATAGAAATTCAATGTTTCATGTGAATACAATCAATATGGTTACTTCGGTTGGTTTAAAAACCAACCAATCTAAACTTTTTTTCCTTTGTCAAGAAAACAAGCCATCCTCTGAAGTCTAAAGAGACCAAAATTATTACCATTTCAAGAAAGTAAAAAAGGCCAAATGGGAGGGAAGGGGGGGAGGGGAAGGTACAAATGTGGAATCGGAAATTTGATCCTAAATACACAGTTAATTATACCGGAGCACATACAAATAAATTTAATTGGCATAAAATTATAATAGTAATGACAACCAAAAAAGAAAAAAAATGAACCTGTCATTTTCTTTCAAGTTCCTATTGATCTTCCTTCACCATGCCAAGCTATATTGCCTAGATAGCTGAAAGAGGCACATAATATGAGCATAAAAAGACTATTATATGCATTCAATAATCATCCAGTTTCAAATAATTAAGTTGATGGAAAGCTAATATGCTTGTCATGTTAATTAGTAGAAGTAAATTCCTGCTTAGGCAATATGCTTGACTACAATTAGTTAGATAAGTTGCTAAAACATAATGAAAAATAAATAACTCAATAACTGTATTGTTCAATAAAAACACACAAACTTTATTGAGAAGGTTCATTTTGATCCTCCCACTTACTCGTAGGTTGCTCCTTTTTAAGAAGATCTGAAATCAGTTCATCCTTCAGATTAAAAAATCACAATGTTGTTAAACTACTAATTGGCCAGTAAAAATGTGGCTTAACATTATTTTTTTAAAAAGAGAATTTATTCAATATCAAACAAAATATATACAATCAACATCATATCTAAGCACGATATATTAAAGCAACAACATAAAAGACAATTACATTCGTTCAAGTGTATTTCAAATAGGCTATATCAACATACAAGAAAACTAAATCTTTTAAGAGAGTTAAACAAATAAAATATTCAAATAATGATAAAAATTTGGTAAAAAAAATCATCCACTCTCCAAAAAAATAAGTTTATCAACCATCTAAGGCTATGTACTTTTATGAGTTGTGCAAAGGGAAGTAAACTATCACTTTTCGAATGAATTTTTGAACTATCATGTAAAGAAGTAGAATTGGTATTCTTATATTACTACGCTTGGAAAAATAATGATAATAATGATCCTGATCTCATAGTGCAGTGAAAAATATTTCTTTTATAGTTCTCTTATCAGCAGCTTGATGCCTAACAGAATGAAAGATAATTTTAGATTTCTATATTGAAGTTTAGGTGAACTACTTCCCTATAAATTTAGCAAAACCAAATGAACCTTTCCTCTTGTTTTCAGAAAAGCAGACCCCCTCCTTCCTATGTAATTGGTTGAATAGAATTCAATACAAAGAATTTTTAAAGGCATTCTACAAACCATTAGTTTCAACTTTTGGAGCTCGCCAGTATCAACTTGTTTTCTTACATGACCCAAATCAACATAGTTTCACTTAAGTCCTTATCAGATGAGCTGATCTGTACAAACATCAATGCTTTGATTCCCCACCTACAGGGAAGTTCAATTTAGTAAACGTTGAACTTTGGAAATCAGGATCTTACGACTTGCAATACTGTGTGTATTTGGAAATCAAACTTTGAACTATTTGATTCCCTAGTGAATCTTGGAGTAGAGGTGTCAACTTGGAGTTTCTGATGATAAAAAAAAATTGTCAGGATGTAATATTCAATAACCCAATAGAAACCTACAATCAGAAATGGTTGCGTGTTACCTGTATGGAATATCGCTGCTTCTATTTACTAAAGCTGATATCATGTCTCCTAGAGACGAAAGTGACCTATTGATGTTTTGAGCTTCCTTCAGCCTATCACCTTGGACATTAATTTTTACAAGCCTCTCACTACCACCTAAATCCATAAGCCAAAGCTTGCTCTTTGTGCATTTACCATCGATAAATTTTGGCAGTTACTATGTTACAAAGTATGTTGAAAATGATGAAAAAGATTGAACAGATAAATAATTATTTAGTAATACCAAATGAGTGGAAATGTATAATAAGAGGCCAATTAGAAACAGAATCTATTTTAACAGTGAGAACGGCTACTGTGCTCATTCACATTGTTTGATCCAACATCCCGTGCACTACTTCCAATTTATAACACATTCCAGACTTCTTTGATATTCTCTACTTTAGCTTCTACAAGTTCTCAAATGTGATGAAGTGCTTCCGGAGCTTGTTTTATCTCTAACCTAAAATGATGCCAAAAATTTAAAAGTTCAATAATTAGAGAGAAGAAATCTTATTGTGTCAAAGTGTAACGACATTTCACTTGTAACACAAAAGCTTGAAAGTTTCACTTCTCTACTTTGCAATTTTAAATAATTCTTTGAGAGTCCTATACTTGGCTCCCCTATTCCCTTTTGTACCCTCCATAATGAATGTTTTGTCTTTCCATTTATCCATAAGTAAAGATACATACATTGTAATAGTCTAAAACTGAAATAACAATCGGTGAAACATCTAATAGACAACACCTGCTAAAAGATGGAAATATTAGAGGGAGAATAACTTTTCACTACCAGCTAAATCCATAAGCCAAAGCTTTCTCTTTGTGCATTCACCGTCGATCACATTATTGGCAGTTACCATAATACAAAGCATGCTGAAAAATCATGAAGAATAATAAACAAATAAGTAGTCAGCTAGTAACACCAAATGACTGAAAATATGCAATAAGAGTCCAATTAGAAACACAATCTATTTTACCAGTGAGAACGACTATTGTACTCTTTCACATTGTTGAATCCAACAGCCCGTGCACTACTTTCGGTTTGTAGAACATTCCAGACTTCTTTGATACTCTCTACTTTAACTTCTTCAAGTCTTGGAACATGATGAAGCCCTTCCGAAGCTTGTTTTATCTCCAACCTAAAATGATACCAAAAAGTTAAAAGTTTATCAATTAAAGAGAACAAATCTTATTGTGTCAAAGCATAACAACATTTCACTCATAACATAATAGTTACAAGCTCCAATATAAGAGAAGAACTTTACCGTTTTGATGTTGTCTGTGGAGCTAATAGGTCCCTAATCTGCTCATTGTAGACTTTAAGCACACTGACAAATATGTAATAGGTGAAAGTTTCTCACCTCTCCTTCGTGATTTAAACAATTCTTCGAGAATCCTGTACTTGACTCCTTTATTCCTTTTTGTACCCTCCATGGTGAATATTTTTCCTGTTCCTGTTTGTCCATAAGTAAAGATACATATAGTTTGATCGTCTAAAACTGAAATTACCATCGGTGAAGCATCGACATAGACAATACTTGTTAAAATATGATAAAACTATTAGTGGGATAACAACTTTTTTATTGTTTGTTTTTTTCTCAATCTTGTATAAGGGAACACACTTTGATCATCTCTCAGTGTATAGACATGGTTAAATTTAAATATATTTTTTTGTGGAGCTATATAGAGGAGATTTATCATTAGTTATTTTTCATGTCTTCGTAAACATCTCTTCCTCTATTGAAATTCTATTAATCAAAATCTAAGAAGAAAAAGATAATATGTATGTTAACACTCCAATTAGGCTCCAATAAATTCTTACTATTCATTCAGTTTGTAAACATCTATTTCTCTATCAGAATGCTATTAATATTAAAGTTTTCAATAAGTTGTGCTCTCCTAGACATGCTAGAAAACTTTTGCCTCTGCACTTCTATCTCAGATCTATTTCATAGTTTCCCTTGAAATATTTTTTGAATCTAAGTGTCAAATATGTCATTTTCTCAATACAATGAAGTAGATTATAGTACATAAAGAAGAAAATCATCATCACAACCTATTTTATTAGATCAGTCAACATCAATTAAATTAAAAAACCTCTTTTAAGTTTGAAGATCTTTAAAAAATAGCTACCTGGTTGTGTTATTTCTTCCTTACTGAAGGACGAGCAAAAAACCCCAGGGTATTTGGTTTATTATGAATGGAGAAAGATATCATGGACATAGCAAAAAGGGAAAACATCCTTTACAAAACCCCCCAGTTCTATATCATGTCTCGTTTTTATTTCTGAGTTCTATTATAAGAATGAAGATTAATTCCTCCATCACAGCTTAAGAAAATGCCAACACCAAAAAGGTGTAATCAAGAAAAGCCATGAGGAGGGGAAGATGTGGAAGACGGAGGATTTTTCTGGGTTAATGGTTAATTAATTAGAAAAATAGACGGTAATGAATTAAAATTGAAAAAAGTAATTCAAAAAACTATAATAAAGATAAATATGTCTCCTGACCATTGAGGCGTGCCACATCATCAACTTGTAATGCCTCTTATACATATATAGATTAGGTCAATGATGTCACCCGCACTATACCATCCAAGAAAATACAATGCGGTCGCTATCAAATTATAGTAACACAACAAAGATTGAGGTTGATCCCGCAGGAATAGGCCAAAAATGTCTCTCAAACTTGTTGAAGTAGCCAAAAAATACAAAAAGTAAATAGGGGGATTTTGTAGTCAACAATAAGTAGCAACAAGTTTTGATGGTGGTAGGTTGAAATCAATCTAAGATTACCACTAGTGATATGTACCCTCTGGTTTCCTAACTTTGTAGATTTATCGTGCTTAATCTGACTATCTTAATGCCCAGTATGCAGAATCTGACAAGATAGGTATCACCAACCATCTTGTGAACGCGTTGATAAATTTCACTCTTCACCTTATGAGTCTTAGAGTCTCTCCTTTATAACTCTTATCTTTGATCCCAGTTTAACGGTAACACCATGAAAATGGTCTCGAGATGTCACATAGTGCTGAGGACCAGAAGTGATCCCAAGCTAACCCTTTTACTGACATAAGTCATAAGCAACTGAATAATATACATAAATCTGAATGAAATAAGCAGAAGATAACTCTTTTCTAAATCTGCTCAATACCAAACTAAATTAAAATAATTACAACTCTTCTTTTACAAATAAAATTGGAATCAAATTCCTTAACTCTACTAATTGTCTATGAAGCCTCTATTAGTATTAGTTATAGGTAGCCGGGACATGACCCCTAACTATCCCAAATCAATACGACTGAATAAAGAAAAATAAAATATTGCTCAAACTGTATGACTGACTCGAGCCCTTGAATCAAGAGGACTCATCACTTGCTGACTAGAAGCTACAAACTGTTTGAATATGGTATGCGTGTTACAACTGAACTGATACCTACATTATGAGATAATGTAGCACATAGAAGTATATGTGGATCAGTATTCGAGGATATACTGAGTATATGGGGGTGAATGCATAAGTGAAACATAATATCAATCATCATAATTTGTAAAACAATGCATGCTAAATGTAAATGACTCACATAAGCTGGAATATCTAAAATACAGAAGATCATGAGTAACAAATCATACTTCATAAATCTAGTGAGTCATAACATTTAGTTCTAAAAGCTATACTTGCATTCTTTCTTTAAATCATACTAAGTATAGGAAGGACTCACTCTTTAAACCTGAAATCTGAAACTAATATCTTTCGATAAAGCATAATCTGAGTAAGCTTTGTGAGCCTTTACACTTAGTTTTATAAAAGCTTTCTGTTATTCTTTTCTGAGAAACTATTTTGAAAATCTATACCATTAAGCAGTAAGTAAAATACTTTATCTTAAGGCTTAAAACCAATAGACTATTTTAAGAGTAGTGACATTTTTTTGGGAGGTTCTTCTAACCGACATAAACCATGTGAGCTGACATGGAGTCCAACGTCTTGCCCATGTTGGGTAAAGCTTTTCTATCCTTGCCATTGAAATAGAACCTTAAGTGATCAATATCTTAGCCCAATATGGGAATTTGAAACCTATGGTGGCATGTAGTTCTAGGGCATGAGACCTTGGAATCATAGCCAACTCGGTGCTACATACTACTTCCATACTTATTTCTTAGAACTTTTAGGAAATCCACCTTAAAATAGCAAAAGAGTTCATAATTAAAACCAATTATGCTTCTATTTGTTTTAAATCATAAACCGTATGAATAATGTGGATTCCTATCTTAGCTTAGGATCAAAATATCAATATTTTATTTTGAAAGCACTAATCAAAACTTGTCAATAAGAATTGAGATCATAATCTCCTTATAAAATCACCGATAGTACTTAGGACTCAAAGTATAAAGCGTTAATGCATCAATAATGTCATGACCCAAATTGGGGCCCTGGCCATGACAGGCATCCCGAACCATGGAGGTTCGGGTGCCTCTTTACTATATGGCAATCATGAACGCCATTCACATACGATAAAGAGAAATACGGAAGTAAACAGACGGAATCATGGTCATAATATAAGTTCAATTTAATAATACGAGATGAAATCAATAAAATATCTAGGTAATATCCATCACTGTTTGCAAAATCTCTAATTCATCTGATTATATCAATTTGTCTATAACTGGGATAAGGCCCCTAGTCGGACCCAAAACTAAAATTTCAAAATAATATTCTAGCAACAGGCCTTCTAAAAGAAAGAAAGCTTACCAACTGTACTCTTCAATCTGACAATCTTATGATTTGACGGGACCCTCGGACTGTGCCTCAGACCCTAAAATATAGGGGGTCAATACATATGTACTGGTATGTGAAACAACTCAAAGGTAATAATGTTATTATGCAAAATAGATGAGAATATATTGTGGAAACAATGAACATTATGAAAGTAAAAATACTTGGGCATATTTGTAAATTTCAAAACAATTCTTGACTCTCTCTTTGTTATTCTTCTGAGCCAGTTGGTACACCCTACAAATTGAAAATTCCATGGGCTATGTGGAACCCGCCCTTGACTCGACGGCCGAGCCTCCAATCCAAGTAGCCGCCTGGATTTGGAGATGGTGATACCCCCCATGTGAGCACACCACAAGAATCCCCCCTTCATATGAGATGTCCTATTCATTTTTATTATCCTCCTATGTAGGATACAATATGATAAGATCCGTATCGACAACAACAGTTTCCAGCGATGAGCCCTTACACTCAAACGACTTCTTTGGGTAACCTACTAGCTCTCTTAAGCCCAATTTTTAGTTCTTTTAAACAAACATGATCCATACTTTCACAACATTCAATACTTATCTTGTTAAGGCTGTGTAATCACCGGGTATTGTCATACCCTGACTTACAAGTCAATCAAATCACATCATATTAATATGTAGCCCTTTTCCACTTATTATCATATTAGTGACCACCCTCACTTTTAAAATCAGACGAGAGAGAGTTATGCAATCAATCTTTCATTCAAAACCTTCATCAAAACATTCTTCTCCCAATTACAAAATCAATAGATGGTCACCTCATCTTTGTAATTTGTTTAAAAATCCATGGAAGGTGTTAAATTGACAAAATAAATTTTATCATATGAATACATATTCTCAACATGTCAAAAACAGTAACAAACCTTGACCATTTATCAAGCATTCACCCATTAGTTTTTGTTTAGAAAGTTCATGCCTTTAAGTAACCCATAACAATCAAGATCGGCAATATCATGATAAAAGAGGGAATTTTGATCTTTCATGCTCTAATTTAAACTTTACAAATAGACAAAATCATATATCCCAAGTTTATAGATCATCTTCCATGAAAAATGGTTCAAGACAACACATATTTTCATCAAAACAACCCCATGATGAATAATTTTTGAAAATAATATCGACTATTTCATTATAAATCGTAATTGGGGATCTTTGAGCTTGATAAAATATTTAAACTCATGCCCAAGGTTTTTAGAGTAATCCCCCATACCTTATATAAATTGTTTCGAAGAATGGAACCCCAGTCTTAGCTCTTCTCTTTAAGAATCTTGACTTAGAAGAAATTCTTAATCTATGGGAGAAGAGTTAGGGTTTTGTGTTGAAGAGTTTTGAGGATTTTTGGGCATAATATGCCATAAAGATGTTTTAATCTCGTGTTATTGCCAGGATATGATGAGAGGAAAAGATTGGAATACCCTCCTAAAGTCAAAAATTAAAAGGATCATGAACTGGGCACCCAACGCGATTATCGATGCAACGCAATGCGTCAAAATCGTGTTGAGACACTAGTTCGGCTAATGCGATTACCGATGCGGCACGTCGAGATTCCATTGAGCCACTATCTCGACCACCCAAACATATCCCAAATGTGATCCAAAAAATTCAAAACTTTCCCGGAACAACCCCTTTACACTTTTGAACATGAATCAACCTTAAAAAACTATGTCTCATGGTCAAAACGACCAATCTAGAATCATTAAAGTTTAAGAGCATAAAATAAGGCTAATTCATTTCTATACTTAGAATTTTGTAGATAAATAGCTCCTTAAACATGCCACCAAACTAGTTATTAATTCAAGAATGCTACGGGGCATTACATTATCCCCCCTTTGGGATCATTCATCCCCGAATGATGGCTCGAAGCTCCAATAAGCATGACTTTAAGCACGCTAAGAAAAAAATAAAGAGAATAGTGAATAGCTTATACCTTCTGAGTCGTCATCCACAGTTTCAAAGAGGTTTGGGTATCTAGCCCGCTTATCATCTTCTGGCTCCCAGGTAGCTTCTTCAGCCTTTTCGTTCTTCCACAACACCTTAACCGACGTTATTTTCTTTCTTCTCAACTTTTGAACTTGGGGGTCCATAATAGCAACAGGCTCTTCTTCATATGTCAAGGAGTCCTTCACATTGATTTCCGCTATATGTAACACCAAGGAATGGTCCCCAATACACTTTTTCAACATGGACACGTGGAACACTGTGTACAGAACCTAGACTCGTAGGCAAATACAATTCATAGGCAAATACAATTCATAGGCAACCACACCTATCCTTCTCATAATCTGGTATGGTCCTATATAACAAGGACTAAGTTTTCCCTTCTTCCCAAAATGCATAACTCACTTCATATGGGAGACTTTAAGAAATACTCGATCACCAACCTTAAATTCTAACTCTCTTATCCTAACATCGGTATAGGACTTCTATTGACTCTGACTATATTAAGTCGTTCTCTAATGATTTTTACCTTCTCCATTGCCCGATGAACAAGATCAAGCCCAAACAACTATGTTTCACCTACTTCATACCACCCAATCGGTGATCTATATCTCCTTCTATAAAGTGCTTCAAAAGAAGCCATCTTACTACTGGAATGGTAACTATTATTGTAGGCAAACTCAATTAGCGACCGATGATCCACCCAACTACCTTTGAAATCAATCACACAGGCCCTCAACATATCCTCAAGGGTCTAAATAGTGCATTTAGCTTGATCATTTGTCTGAGGGTGGAATGCAGTACTCAGGTTTACTTGGGTACCTAAACCTCTTTGAAAAGATCACTAAAACTGCGAAGAGAATTATGTACCTCGATTAGATATGATGGATACAGGTGCCCCATGAAAATGAACTATTTTCTCGATGTACAGCTTGGCATAATCATCTCCCGAATAATTAGTCCTTATAGGCAGAAAGTGATCTGACTTGGTTATTAGTCTACAATCACCCAAATATAGTCATATTGGTTCCAAAACCCTAAAAACCCCATGACAATGTCCATATTGATCATCTCCCATTTCCACATAGGAAAGGCTATCTCCTGATAAGTACCACCTGGCCTCAAATGCTTCACTTTGACTTGTTGGCAATTCAAACACTTAGAAATAAAATCAGCAACATTACATTTCATATTATTCCACCAATATATTACCTTAAGGTCATGATACATCTTAGTAGAGCCTGGGTGAATAACATACCTTAAAGTGTGAGCTTCATCAAGGATCCTCTCTCTAAAACAACCCATCCACATTCGGTACGTATAGCCTACCCTGATATCTCAAAATCCCATCACCTCCAATTTTAAATGCCATCACCTTATGTTGCCCCAAATCATTCTTAATTTATATCAAAATAGGGTCTTCGGCCCGCTTCTCCTTAACTTCAACACATAGGGAGGATTTAACTATCTCATTTATAATTACTTCTCCATCCTCAAAATCCAAAAGTCGGACCCCTAGATTTGTTAGCTGGTGAATTTCCTTAACCATTTCCTTTTTTCCTTCCTCAATATGAGAAAGACTGCCCATTGACAGCCTGCTAAGGGCATCGACCACCACATTTGCCTTGCCCAGATGATAGTGCAGGCTCATGTCATAATTCTTCAATAGTTCCAACCACCGCATCTATCTAAGATTTAGCTCTTTCTGTAAGAAAACATACTGTAAAATCTTGTGGTTAGTAAATATATCAACATGTACCCCATAAAGATAATGTCACTAGATTTTAAGTGCAAACACCACAACCACTAACTCCAAATCATGAGTGGGGTAATTTCGCTCGTGTGCCTTCAACTGCCTAGATGCATAAGCTACCACTTTACCATGATGCATAAGTACACACCCAAGTCCCACCCGGGATATATCACAATATACAACAAAACCCTTTGTACCCTTAGGAAGGGTTAAAATAGGTGTAGTAGTCAACTTATCTTTAAATTTCTAGAAACTATTCTTAGAGGTGTCAGACTATACAAATTTCACCTTTTTCTATGTCAACCTAGTAAGTGGAGCAGCTATGGAGGAAAAACTTTCTACAAACTGCTAGTAATACCCTGCCAAACCCAAGAAGCTTCAGATATCAGTTGGACTCGTAGGTCTGGGCCATTTTTTCACTGTATCAATCTTTTAGGGATCAACCTTAATTCCCTAACTAGACATAATATGCCCTAAGAAAGCAATAGCACTAAGCCAGAATTCGCACTTGGAAAATTTTGCATACAACCTATGATCTTTGAGGGTCTGAAGAATGACTTGAAGGTGGTTGGCATGATCCTCCCCACTCTTAGAATAAATCAAAATGTCATTAATGAAAACTATGATAAACAAATCTAGAAACTGATGGAACACCCTATTCATTAGGTCCATGAAAGCTGCAGGGGCGTTAGTCAATTCGAAGGACATGACTAGGAATTCATAATGGCCATATCGAGTTTGGAAATTTGTTTTGGGAATATCTGCCTCCCTAACCTTTAATTGATGATACCTCGAATGAAGGTCTATCTTTGAGAAACACCTAGCTCCCTGAAGTTGGTCAAAGAGATCATCAATTCTAGGAGGAGGGTATTTGTTCTTAACAGTGACCTTATTCTGTTGACGGTAGTCTATGCACATATGGAGGGAACCATCTTTATTGCGCACGAAGAGTATGGGTGCACCCCAGGGAAAAACACTAGGACAAATAAAGCCTTTGTCAGAAAGATCCTTTAACTGTTCTTTTAACTCTTTCAATTCTACAGGAGCCATTCTGTATGACGGGATATAAATAGGATGGGTGTTAGGCAATAATTCAATACCAAAATCTATCTCCCTATCAGGAGGTACCCTTGGAAGATCATCAGGAAAAACTTTTGGAATTTCGTTAACTACAGGAACAGACTGGAGAGAAGGACTTTCAGTATTATAATCTTTTACCCGAATCAAATGATACAAATAGCCCTTAGATATTAGTTTGCGGGCTCTGAGATAGGAGATGAATTTTTCTTTTTGTGCCAAAGAATACCCATCCCACTTTATTACTGGTTCATTCGAAAAAAAGAAAGTGACCTTTCTGGTTCTACAATCTAGTATGGCATAGCATGAATGGAGCCAATCCATCCCTAAAATAGCATCAAAATCAACCATATCAAGCACTATAAGGCCTGCCTCAGTATCACGATTACAGACAGACACTATACAATTTTTATACACCCTCATAGCAATAATGAATTCACCAATAAAGGTAGAAGTAGAGAAAGATTCCGTAATATTTTCATGTTCAAAACCAAAACTGACTGCTATAAATAGGGTCACATAAGACAAGGTAGACCCGGGATCAAGTAACACATACACATCATGGGAGAAAATTTGTAACATACCCGTGACTATATCTGGTGAAGCCTCTGCCTCCTGACGATTAGTCAAGGCATACAATCTATTCTGACCACCCCCGGAGGCAGAAGTAGCACCTTTGGGAGGTGGTGGTGGCACCAAGGAATTAGCTTGAGACTTAGTACCCATAATATTTTCTCTCACTATCGGGAAATCCCTCTGAAGATGCCCGGGCCAACTACACACATAGCATACTTGACCATCGAGATAGCATCTCCCTGGATAATTCCTTCCGTAATTACCATAATGAGGATACTGCTTATAAGACTGGGCCACACTTTTTTTTGACTGAGTACCCTACATTCTGGATCCGTTGTTGGGCTGAAAATTTTGAAACCGTTGATCAACTGGAGGTCTGGGCGTGGGGACGCTGGGTGAAGATTAGGCATTACTCAAAACTTTTTCTGTGCCTACTTGTTACCCCAATTATTTCTACCCTAGTGTTGACTATTATTCTGATCTACAGATCTTGCCCTCTTGGCCTGTCTATATTTCTCCCTTACATCAGCCACCCCTTTTTTTCTACTCCCCCACCTATTGTATATGTACAAGCAATCTAGAGAAATTCATGTCTCTATTCAGCATCGCTCGTTTGCATTCTAACACCAAGTCATCCGAGAGACTGGTTGCAAACTTTCTTATACAGGACCTCATATTTCCTGCCAATTTTGGAGCATAATATGATAACTGGTTAAATTTCAGGGTGTACTCTTTGACACTCATCTTTCCCTATTTCAAATTCATGAATTCTTTAGCCTTGGACTCTCTTAATTTTAAGGGAAAGAATCGCTCTAGGAAAGCTTCCACAAAATTTCCCCACACCGATAGCTCAGCGTCACCACCCTTTGAATCCTCCTACTCATTATACCATCGATTTGCCATATCCTTCAGTTGATAGGTTGCCAACTCCACACCTTCAACCTCATTCCCCATACCGATAGCTCAGCGTCACCACCCTTTGAATCCTCCTACTCATTATACCATCGATTTGCCATATTCTTCAGTTGATAGGTTGCCAACTCCACACCTTTAACCTCTTTCAAGTGCATGACTCTAAAAATATTTTCTAACTCATCAATGAACCCTTGAGGGTCCTCTTTAACCTTCGTGATAGTGAACATGGGCGGGTTTAGTCTCATGAATTGACCAACCCGAGTAGTTTTAGATAAACCAGATACCGAACCTACATATTCAGATTGACGAGTCTGAGAGGCTACTAGTTGTGCAATCATATGTATGGAATTTTTGAACTTAACATTCGAAACCTCTCTCTGGGGAGGTTGGGTATGATTAATGTTAGTCCACAGAGCCCGAGGTGGACAGGTCAGAACCAGAGAAAATCCCAAAGTAGGTGTAAGAACCTCACAAAATTTCTAGCTTAATTTAGTCCTTTAATCTTGTTAAGGGGTCCAGATTTAGAATATCTTAGCTAAGTATTCAGACTTAGAGCCATTTTAGCCTTTAAAAGTTGGCAATCTTATTTTGAGACCTTTACGTCCCTTAAATATTGATATTAGAGTTAATTCATGATTAGAAATCTCAATAGATGTTCTCGAACAAGCATTGGGATTTTTAGATCTTGTTTAGACCATGTTTGAGTGCCCAAAATAGTGGGTCGATGCGATCTCAACGCGTTGATAAGATAGTTTTTCCCCAATTTTAGTGCAAGTTCTAGTGAACCAACACAGACTCGATGTGGTGTGTTAGCTATTGCGTCGATGCTAAAAACACAGTGCGTTGGCCTATTCGTTGGTAACACAGTTTATAGGTATTAAAAGGCCGTGTCCTTAGGGTTAATTAGGTCTTTTTGCCACGCCCTTCAGCCCCCAAAACATGAAATTAAACCATTTGGAGAGCAATTATACTCATTCATTCTCAAAATTTCTCAAGAACAAAATCCTAGGTATTTAAATTTCAAATCAAGAACTCAAGAACTCACCATTAATCTCTCAGAATTCATCAACTAAGGTATGTGAAATGTTCATCCAAGGGTCCCTTCCACCCTTGGAGTCCAAGAAACTATTTTTAAACATCAAGTATATAAAATTCATGAATTTCATGTTGGGTTTGATAATATTCACGTTTATAATGATTAATTGGGTTTCAAATCTATGTTTCATGATAAATTTCATGTGGGGTTAATTGAATTATATGTTTTATCATGTGAGATCATGATAAAGCCTTCAAATTTTGAATTTGATATTTTAAATTATGTGCTCATATGTTGATTAGTGTTATATGCCTATTTTATGCTTTTCAAGTGATTGATGAATTAAGCATGTGAGTTGAATAGTGGAATTATATCATGTTAGCATGTATTCAAGTTTATTCCATACAAGTGTTTGTTAAAATGCCCCAATGAATGAATGATAATCAAGTACTTAGTTTACATGTTTCATGTTTGTGCCATGTCTCTTAATTTATGCTGTTGAGTATTGGGGTTACTTGTACCCAATAATTTAGCTATTTACGTAGAGCCATGGTCATTTATAGAATGGTACTAGTCATGTCATAATCAGTAGTACTCTTAATCAGTCATAGAACTCAGGAAAAACTTAGTAGACTCAGCATTAGTCCGGTCTAGTTCAGTACTCATCCCAAACCTCAGTAAACTCAGTCAGCTAATAGAATTTTTACCCAGCCAAGGTCAGAGGGCGGTAACCATTCTGGATTAAGTTAGAATTTTTTGGCCCCAGTTCTATCTTCAGCTAGTACACCAGTACCAAGGTTCAAGAATAACAATCATGATGGGGCGGAAGGCTCCAAAACCCAGAATATTGTAAGTGGTGTTCGTACTAATCCACTTTGCGAAGAATGTGGTAAGAATTATAAGGGTATGTGTAGAGCCGACAATGATGTGTATTTTGGATGTGGCGAGTCAGGTCATAGAGTTTGAGACTGTCCTAAGGATGGTCTACAAAGTTAGCACAGTCGTCCTTCAGCTCAGTCCGATTGCCCGAATCAGTAGACTACCTCTTCTAGTGCCACCAGTGGGCAACGCCCAAACTGACTATTCTCTTCAGTCCCGACAGTATTAGGAAAATTCTCCTGATGTGGTCACTGGTATATTACAAGTTTTCCATTTGCATGTTTACGCTTTACCAGATCCAGGATCTTCTTTGTCCTTTGTTATTCCATATATAGCAGTTGATTTCGGAGTCAGTCCTGAAATTCTAGCAGATCCTTTCTTAGCCTCCACCCTAGTGGGTTAGTCTATCATAGCTTGATGGGTATACAGGAACTGTCTAGTTATGATATCTTAGGAAGTCAGGCTTCCAGATTTCTGTAGTAATATTAGTATGTATGGAAAAGTAATGGGTGGGAATGATGCCCAACCCATCTTTACCTTCTATCAAAGTTTTGTACTTCAGTCATCACGATACCTATGCATGCTTTACATCTCAGCTCTATGAATACAACTTATATTCACACACTTTTCATAGAATTATGTGTATTTCCAATTCTTAGTCCGAGAAGTTCTAGTTCACTCAGTAGAACTAATAATGTTCTGTAAATATGGGAGTTCCAAACTCAGGTTATGCAGCTTATGACTTCTGTACTTATGCCTTATAGTGTGTTCAATCCCAGTTACCGTCTGATGCATAGTCTCAGTTACAATCTTAGTTATAGTGTCGGTCTTAGTCTAGTAATCAGATCAGAAACTCAGTTTAGTTTTAGGTTTGCTCGACCATAGCATACAGTTATCAGTTATTCAGTTATTAGTATTTCAGTACCTCAGTTTACAAACTATTTTAGAATCATGTTATACACTTGGTCTTGCATTCTTAAATAATGTAGTTTTTCATGAATTCATGCTCAGTTATCTCATGTTACTTAGTCCCTTCCTCATATGCATGATACTCTACAATTTTAGTCTAGTTATTCAGACTAAGTATAATTTACTATTACAGACCCAGTATTCAGCTATCAATCATTTAGTTAATTAGATAAATTAGTATGTTTAGGCATTCATGCGCAGCGCCCATGTGAATATCGTACTAAGGTGAAGAGTATAGTTGAGAGAGTATTCAAGGGATATGTATAAGCTTGAAAATTTGTAGTTGCAGTGCATAAGTCTTAGTCACTCCATCTTAGATGATAATTCGTAGGCCTCACCTCATATTATAGAATTCTAGCCATATTATGATGTCTTATTCAGATGATGTCAAGCTCTCCTTACTCCCTAAAGTTCCAGTTGAAAATAAATTTTTCAGTATGAGTTAGTCTGTAAGGCTAATAATTCAGTTTAGCAGTTAGACAGACAAATTCGTGTGGTGTGGTTTTCCATTTTCCATCTAGTTACACTATCCAAAGTTTCATGAATATAACTATTCTAAGATGGACCAACTAGGCAGTTGCATGTTTAGCTCAGTTCATGTATTATGCCCCAGTTTTAGGCCCCAGATATTCAGTCACGATTCAGTTTGTAGGTGCCTTGTGCATCGCCCTAATTTTCCTTAGTATCTCAGCTAAGTCAGTATTCTTTGGGGGTGCATAAGTTTTAGTCACTCTATCTTAGATGATGATTCATAGGCCTCACCTCATATTACAGAATTCTAGCCATATTATGATGTCTTATTCAGACAATGTCAAGCTCTCCTTGCTCCCTAAAGTTCCAGTTGAGAATAAGTTTTCAGTATGAGTTAGTCTATAAGGACAGTAATTCAGTTTAGCAGTTAGATGGACAAATTTATGCCGTGTGGTTTTCCATTTTTCCATCTAGTCACACTATCTGAAGTCTCATGAATGTAACTATTCTAAGATAGATCAACCAGGCAGTTGCGTGTTTAGCTCAGTTCATGTATTATGTCCAATTTCAGGCCCTAGATATTAGTTACGATTTAGTTAGCAGGTGCTTTGTACATCACCCTAGTTTTCCTCAGTATCTCAGCCAAGTCAATATTCTTTGGGGACATAATGTCTCAAGGGGGAGATGCACTATAACCCCGAGCTTTCATGATCTAAACCTCCCATTTTTGTTCTCGTAACGAATCCAGTTTGGAGTAGTGGGTACTCATAAGTTTAACCTCAAGTTCCAATCTCAGCCGTAAGCCATGTATTCAAGGGGCCCAGTTCAGTTCACGATATATAGTTATGCATTGCATTCCAGTCTCAGTCCTGTTCTTATGTTCCCATTTATGCATACTCCAAAAAAATAATCTTGGGTTCATCAGTATATTTTAGTTTGAGTAATAGTTTCTCCTTAAACTTACTCAGTTTCATGTTTAGATTATCTTTACAAGCTTGGTATCAGTTACCATTGCATATTCAGTCATATGCTCATGAGTCAGTCCAGTCATGTACCCATGCATCAGATATGTATGTTCAGTATATATATATGAGAAAATTAGCTTATCAGTATTCTAGTTATGCATTCATGAATCATGTTCAGCTATGTACTCATGCATCAGATATGTATGTTAAGTATGCAATCTTGTATATCCGTAATCTCAGTCATGAAATCATGTTTTAGTTGTGCATGTCTAGTGTCTAAATTCAGTCTACCAGTATTCCCGGCTTAGTTAGTCTTATTCGAGGATGAATGTTCCCAAGGGGGAGATATTATAAGACCCCGCAACATTTCTAGCTTAATTCAGTCCTTTAAGATTGTTAAGGGGTCCCAGACATAGAATATCTTAGCTAAGTATTCAGACTTAGTGCCATTTTAGCCTTCAAAAGTGGGCAATCTTATTTTGAGACCTTTACATCCCTTATTGTTTATATTAGAGTTAATTCATAATCAGGAAGGTCAATAGATGTTCCCGGATAAATTTTGGGATTTTCTGATCTCGTTTAGACCATGTTTGAGTGCCCAAAATAGTGGGCCGACGCAATATCGATGCATCGTAGCGACCATCGCATCGATAAGATAGTTTTCCCCCAGTTTCAGTGCAAATTCTAGTGAACCAATACAGACTCGACGCAGCGCATTGGCTATCGTATCGATGCTAATGACGCGGTGCATTGGCCTGCGCATCAATGATATAATTTACAGGGATTAAAAGACCGCATCCTTAGGGTTAATTAGGTATTTTTCCCATGCCCTTTAGCCCCCAAAATACAAAATTAAATCCTTTGGAGAGCAATTATACTCATTCATTCTCAAAATTTCCCAAGAACAAAACCCTAGGTGTTCAAATTTCAAAGCAAGAACTCAAGAACTCACCATCAATCTCTCAGAATTCATCAACTAAGGTATGTGAAGTGTTCACCCAAGGGTCCCTTCCACCCTTGGAGTCCAAGAAACTATTTTTAAATGTCAAGTATATGGAATTTATGAATTCCATGTTGGGTTTGATAATATTCATCTTTATAATGATTAATTGGATTTCAAATCCATGTTTCATGATAAATTTCATGTGGGGTTAATGATATGTGTTATCATGTGAGATCATGCTAAAGCCTTCAAATTGTTAATTTGATATTTGAAATTGTGTTCTCACATGTTGATTAGTATTATGTGCCTATTTTATGCTTTCCAAGTGATTGATGAATTAAGCATGTGTGTTGAATAGTGGAATTATATCATGTTAGCATGTATTCAAGTTCATGCCATACAAGTGTTTGTTAAAATGCCTCAATGAATGAATGATAATCAAGTACTTAGTTTACATGTTTCAAGTTTATGCCATGTTTCTTAATTTATGCTATCGAGTCCTGGGGGCACTTATACCTGATAATTTAGCTATTTTCCTGGAGCCATGGTCAGTCATAGAATGGTACCAGTCACGTCATGATCAATAGTACTCCTAATCAGCCATAGAACTCAGGAAAAACTCAGTAGACTCAGTATTAGTCTGATTTAGTTCAATACTCAGCCCAGACCTCAGTAAACTCAGTCAGCTAACAGAATTCAGTAGTATTTCATCAGTCAACGAAACTCAGTGAATC
This sequence comes from Capsicum annuum, assembly GCF_002878395.1. Taxonomy (NCBI): domain Eukaryota; kingdom Viridiplantae; phylum Streptophyta; class Magnoliopsida; order Solanales; family Solanaceae; genus Capsicum; species Capsicum annuum. Next base: position 50,026,523 of record NC_061121.1, read on the forward strand.
CAGTTCAATTTATTTAAGTAGTATTATCAGTAATAGTTCAGTCTAGCCTAGTATAGACTAGAAATCAGTTCAACGTTTATTCAGTTAGGAGTAGGATTCAGCATCGAGTGAACCCAGGAATAGGGGCATTCCTATCAAAAAAGGGTTTGAACCTTAGTAGCAATCCCTATGTTATAGAACTACGTAGCCAGCGTTGGTTGAGATATCTTCCTGCCAGATACTATGAGGGTTGATACATCTTATTTGAGTTTTTTTTACCAGCGAGGGTTGACGGAAGAGCTTCCTATCAGAGAGGGTTAACTCACAACTTGTCCTTACTCGTGGCAAGGTATTGACATCCTTCCAACTGGGGTTACAGGTTTGACCCCAATCAAATTAGAAAGGGGCATGTTGGTTAATGATTACCTCTTACAGTCTCAGTTTCAGTCTCAGTCTCAGAATAGAACTCAGTTCAGTTCTACAAATTCAGGACTATCAGATATGGTTACTCAGCTATGTATGGAACTCAGTATAGTTCCATAGAATTCAGGACTGTCAGATACAGTCATTCAAATAATCAGTAATACAATATCAGTAAGCTCAAATATCAATTATTAGTATTCAGACTTAGTACTCAGTATTATCACGATCTCAGTTACAGTCCATGTATTCATGCATGTACTCTTATTCAGTCATACTCATGTTATTCAGTTAGTATTGTTCATACATATGAACCCATGCATTTAAGCCTACCTCACTAAGCATACTAGTACATTCAAAGTACTGACGCGTGCTTTTTGCACTATGATGTCTTATATCATAGGTTCAGACGCACGGTTCCAGAGCACCCTTAGCAGTTCAGATCTTCAGCTTTCAGAGTAGTGGTGAGTCCTCATAGTTTGAGGACATGCTTGTTATTTTTAGTATTTCAGTATTATTTTCAGTAGTCGGAGTTAGTTGGGGACTTGTCCCATCAACTCCATAGTTCAAAGAGGTTTTTCAGACTAGAGTATTTTCAGACAGTTATTTAGTTTTACAGTACTTATATTCAGTTTTGGTATTTTGATACCGCATTCATATTTATTTACAAATTTAAACCTTATGTCATATGTTTCCGCCTATTTCCGCAATCATTATAGTATTTATTACAAAGTTATTGCAGCAGGTACCAGCCATGGGTTAGCTTGTGGTCCTTCGGAAATATGAGCACCGTGTAGTATCTGGGGTACAGACTCGAGGCATTACAGTAGGTACAAATTCTAGGGTTTGAGCTCTGTTACGGGTCCGTATCCCCTGGGTTGGATGGATCTCTTTCACTTGGGCATTCTGTTCATTGATTCTACGAGGAGGTATAGTAATTTTTTAAAATATAAGAAATCATTGATTAGGGGACATACAAACTCTATGGCACTAACTAAGTAATGAAAAAGGTGAGACATTTCTAAATGTCTTGTAGCCTCTCGCTTATAAGTTTGGTGCGCTACACACCCATATATAGGACTCTACCCGACATGATTTCTTAGACACCCTGGGACCATGAACTGTGCTCTGATACCAAGTTTGTCATGACCCAAATGTGGGACCTATCCATGACAGGCATTCCGAACCATGGAGGTTCGAGTGCCTCTTTACTATCTGGCAATCACGAACCCCATTCACATACAGTAAAGAGAAATGCGGAAGTAAATAAATGAAATTATGGTCATAATAAAAGTTCAATTTAACAATACGAGATGAAATCAATAAAATATTTAGGCAATATCCATCACTGTCTGCGAAATCTCTAATTCATCTGATTATATCAATTTGTCTATAACTGGGACAAGGCCCCCAGTCGGACCCAAAACTAAAATTTCAAAACAACATTCTACAAATAGGCCTTTCAAATGAAACAAGGCTCACCAACTGAACTCTTCAATCTGACAATCTTACGGTTTGATGGGACCCCTGGACTGTGCCTCAGACCCTGAAATATAGGGGGTCAATACATATGTATTGGTATATGAAACAAATCAAAGGTAATAATGTTATTATGCAAAATAGATGAGGGCATATCGTGGAAGCAATGAACATTATAAAAGTAAAAATAGTTGGGCATATTTATAAATTTTGAAACAGTTCTTGACTTACTCTTTGTTATTCTTCTGAGCTAGTCGGTACACCCTACAAATTTAAAATTTCATGGGCTATGTGGAACCCGCCCTTGACTCGGCGGCTGAGCCCTCAATCCTAGTAGCCGCCAGGATTTGGAGATGGTGATACCCCCCATGTGAGCACGCCGCAGGAATCCCCCCTATGTGAGATATACTATTTATTTTTATTATCCTCTCATGTAGGATACAATATCATAAGACCTGCATCGGCAACTACGGTTTCCAGCGATGAGCCCTTACACTCAAATGCCTTATTTGGGTAACCTACTAGCTCTCTTAAGCCCAATTTTTAGTTCTTTGAAACAAACATGATTCATACTTTCACAACATTTAATACTTATCTTGTTAAGAGCATGTAATCACCGGGTATTGTCATACCCTGACTTGTAAGTCAATCAAATCACATCATATTAATCTGTAGCCCTTTTCTACTTATTATCATATCAGTGACCACCCTCACTTTTAAACATTAGAGCAGAGAGAGTTATCCAATAAATCTTTCATTCAAAACCTTCATCAAAACATTCTCCTCCCAATTACAGAATCAATAGATGGTGGTTACCTCATCTTTGTAATTCCATTAAAAATCCAAGGAAGGTGTTAATTTGACAAAATAAACATTTATCATATGAAAACATATTCTCAAAATGTCAAAAATAGTAACAAACCATGATCATTTATCAAGAATTCACCCATTAGTTTTCGTTTATAAAGTTCAAGCCTTTAAGCAACCATAATAATCAAGATCGGCAATATCATGATAAAAAAAGGAGTTTTGATCTTTCATGCTATCATTTAAACTGTAAAAATAGAAAAACTCATATATCCCTAGTTATAGATCAAAGTCCATGAAAAATGGTTCAAGACAACACATATTTTCATTAAAACAACCCCATGATGCACAATTTTCAAAAATAATATCAACTATTTCATTATAAATCATAATTAGGGATCTTTAATCTTGATAAAACATTTAAAATCATGCCCAAGGTTTTTAGAGTAGTCCCATATACCTTATATAAATTATTTCGAATATTGAAACCCCAGTCTTGGCTCTTCTCTTGAATAATCTTGACTTAGAAGAAATTCTTAATCTATGGGAGAGGAGTTAGGGTTTTGTGTTGAAGAGTTTTGAGTGTTTTTGGGAATAATATGCCCTAAAGACGTTTTAGTCTCATGTTATGGCCTAGATATGATGAGAGGAGAAGACTGGAATGCCCTCCCAAAGTTAAAAATTAAAAGGATCGCGAGCTAGGCACCCAACACGATTATCGACGTGATGCATCGAGGTCGCATCGAGACACTAGTTCGGCCAATGTGATTACTGATGCGGTGCATTGAGATCGCGTTGAGCCACTATCTCAACCACCCAAACACATCCTAAACATAATCCAAAAAATCTAAAACTTTTCCAAAACAACCCTTTTACACTCCTGAACATGAATCAACCTTAAAAACCCATGTCTCAAGGTCAAAACGACCGATCTAGAATCATTAAAGTTTAAGAGCTTAAAATAAGGCTAAGTCATTTCAACACTTAGAGATTTTTTAGATAAATAGCTCCTTAAACATGCCACCAAACTAATTATTAATTCAAGAATGCTATGGGGCGTTACAAATAATTACATCAATAATCAGATTTAAACTTCAGGCTCAATAATCATCTTAAAATCTTTCAACAATCTCAGTCAAGATAATGGTATATAACTCATAATATGAATCTTATAATTGTAAACATGAATATATGTAAATTTCTTACAATTGGAGCCTTAAATATCATAATAGTGTCATAAACTAAAGTAATGAGGATTTGGGTATTAACCCTAACCTAAATTTCATGGGAAATCATAGAATATTTAGTAAAATTGAAACTAAAATTAAGCTTTAGGCATAAGGATGAAAGGTTTATCCTTGTTCAAAACCTCACATACCTTGGATGATGAACTAGATGAACAAGTTTGCTTTTGGAATTCTATTTGTGCTCTTGAATGGTGATTCTTGAAATTCTTGAACTGGGAACTTTGAATCTTGAATTGATTTAGGAAAATAATGGTGTAATATTGGGGATTCTTGAATTTGAATGTTGAAGCTTAGAGTTTTTCTTGAGAGAAAATTTGATGAATATAAGCATAAAATGCTTGTAATAGACTTATATTGTAATACCCCAAAAAATCCAAACCAATATTAGAGCCATGTACCAAGATCATGAATAGTACATCATGGTTATTTTATAGTTTTATGAGTAAGTTAGATGTATATTAAGGCTTCAAATAACTCCCACCTATCAGACGAATAAAAACATTCCTTACCAATTGAAATCTTGAGAAGGATATTGGTATAGTCAACTTCAAACAAGCATATCTCTCATTATACTTGGAATTTTTGAGGTCATGACCTATCAACAGATATATAATTGAATTATATTTCCAATGATACCAATTTCACCTAAATCTGATATCGGAGCAAAGAGTTATTCCTATTTTACTCCAGCATGTCAGGATGGAAACTGTGTGATGACATTCGTGGTAGCTTACCATACTTGTGATGCCTTACCACGAAGGTCGTCAGCCTTAGGCAGAAACCAGATCCTAAGTGACAACATTCATTGTATCTTACCACACATGTGACGCCCTACCACGAAGGTCGTTAGTCTTAGGCAGAAACCAGCTCTTAAGTGACGACATTCGTGGTAGCTTACCATACTTGTGATGCGCTACCACGAAGGTCATCAGCCTTAGGCAGAAACCAAATCCTAAGTGATGAAATTCGTGTTAGCTTACCACACTTATGATGCTCTACCACGAAGGTTGTCAGCCTTAGGCAGAAACCAGCTCCTAAGTGACGACATTCATGGTAGCTTACCACATTTGTGATGCCTTGTCAAAAATGTCGTCAGCCATGATTTTCAGCAACTGAGAATTTATTTAATAAGGGTATTTTTGTCTTTTTCCTTCACTTCCCATGACTTATAACCCTAAAGAGGCATAATTTTTCCCATTTTTCTTCTGTTAAGCATCTCAAAAACCCTCTCTTACGCTTTCAACTACAAGATTAGGGTTTCCTCTCAAGATCATCTCCTCAGGAATAAGAACATTATTTCCCAAAGGGGTTAAACCCTAGTCAAGAAAAATCAAGGGCAAGCCTAAGGATTTCTTCAAGAACCTTCAGAAACATTAGATCTCTTTCAAGATCAAGCTTTAAGGTATGCGTAGTGTTCATCTATGGATTCAATTCGTTCATAGAGCTCAAGAATCATGCTTTTAAATCTTATTTGTAAACTTTTTGTGGTGATATGAGAATGTACTTGTTGATGATTGTTGTTTAAGTTTCAAGATGATATCTAAAGGTGTTTTCATGGAATATATGTGGTTGTTAGTTAAAAAACACAAACTTTGGGTGGTTTGATATAATGCAAGTATGAAACCCACCTATGCCTTAAACAATGCATACAAGGTGTTTGATAAAATACCTAGGATGCTAGAAATTCATATTTACATGATTCCATGATATCTAAATGACAAGTCCATGTTAGCTATACACTTCAATATGGATTTCCATGCTATTTATGTGTTGCTATTGTTGTGGTAAGAAACATGTATGATAATGGAGATATAAATTATGTAGCTGAAGTATATCCATGCTTTCACCTACCATGTTGGAGATGTTGAATAAATACATGAAGTATAATATCCCCTACTTATGACAATGTGAATTGTGGACTCCAATCTTATGATCAAGTCAGTTATGTTGTGTCTGTTTCCTTCCATCGAGTCCTGGGGGTATTCATACCCAAAAATATAACTGTGTGCATAGAACCATGTCATGTTATCATGATACTCTTAGTCAAGCCATGATCTATAGAATTCAGTCAGTCATGTGACTCAGGAAAATCCAGTAACCCCAGTAATCTCAGTAGTTCAGTAATCTAAGTGATCTCAGTACTTAGTAATATCTGTAACCTCAGTATTCAAAGTCAATCTCAGTAATTTTAGTACTCTTAACCAGTACTTAGAACTTAGTACATTCCGTCAGTCATCGGAATCCATTTAACTTAGTTTAGCTCCGCTAAACAATACTACTAGTATCAGTCTAGTTAATCAGTATCAGTTCAGTTTAGTTATTCAATTTAGCCCAATTATTTAGTTTAGTGTCTTTCAGATGAGAGTAGGATTCAGCACCGAGTGAGCCTAGGGATAGGGACTCACCCGCTAGATTAGGACTGAGATCCTTAGAAGCAATCCCTAAGTTCCAGAACTACGTAGCCAGCGTAGGTATGATATGTAACCCATTAGATAGGACTGACATACTCATGGGTCACCTATTAGCACATTTATATGTATAGGACTGATCCCAGGATTCACCCGCTAGTTTAGGATTGACTCCACAACAAATATCTTTACTGGTGGCGCGGTACTGATACCCTTCCAGTCAGGATAGAGATTGGACCCCAGTCAGCTTAGCTTGGGGCATGTCAATTAGATGAACACATCCCACAATTTCAGTTATAGATTCAGGACTGTCAAACATAGTCAACTCAGCTTAGTAGTACAGATTTAGTACTATTAGATACAGTCAATGCTTATTGTTATAAATAGACTTTAAGATCACCCATTAGCTAGGACTAATCTCAACAATGATAAATCAGTATCAGAATTATTAGATTTAAAGTTAACTCACTAGATAGGACTAATCTCAGACTAAGTCAAATCATCCTTATTATCAGTATACTCATAATCACCCGCTAGATAGGACTGATCTCAGATTTAGTTACTCTAAGTAGAACAGAACTCAAATAGTTCCATCAGAACTTAGACTGTCAGATACAGTCACTCAGTATCAATTACATCGGTTAGGCCGATCATCACAGTTATATCAGTTATATTAGTTTTCTAAACTCATGTATTAGTCATATCAGTTATCAGGATTCATGATATCAGTATTCAGCTTCAGGATTGTCAGATACAGTCAACTAGACCAGTTTTTCATAATTTGAACTGTTAAAAATAGTCATTCATCTATTCAGTATCTCAGTATCAGTACACTCATGTTGTCAGTATTCAGACTCAGTAGTCAGTATCTCCACGAATTTAGTTATAGTTATGTATGTATGATCTCAGTACTCAGTAATAGCTGTAACCTCAGTATTCAAAGTCAATCTTAGTAATTTCAGTACTCTCAACCAGTCCTCAGAACTCAGTACATTCTGTCAGTCATCGGAATCCAGTAAACTTAGTTTAGCTCTGCTAAACAATACTACTAGCATCAATCTAGTTAATCAGTATCAGTTTAGCTAATCAGTTCAGTTCAGTTATTCAGTTCAGCCCAATTATTTAGTTTAATGTCTTTCAGATAAGAGTAGGATTTAGCACCGAGTGAGCCTAGGGATGGGGACTCACCCGCTAGATTAGGACTTAGATCCTTAGAAGCAATCCCTAAGTTTAAAAACTGCATAGCCAACGTAGGTATGAGATGTCACCCATTAGATAGGACTGACATACTGAGGGGTCACTCGTTAGCATATTTATATATATAGGAATGATCTCAGGAGTCACCTACTAGATTAGGACCGACTCTATAGCCGATGTCTTTACTCGTGGTGCGGTACTGACACCCTTCTAGTCAGGGCAGAGATTGGGCCCCAGTCAGCTTAGCTTGGGGCATGTCAGTTAGATGAACACATCCCACAATTTCAGTTACAGATTCAGGACTGTCAGACACAGTCAACTCAGCTTAGTAGTACAGATTCAATACTGTTAGATACAATCAATGCTTATCATTGTAAATAGACTTCAAGATCACCCATTAGCTAGGACTGATCTCAACAATGATAAATCAGTATCAAAATCATTAGATTTAAAGATCATTCGCTGATAGGTATGATCTTAGACTAAGTCAAATCATCCTTATTATCAGTATACTCATGATCACCCGCTAGATAGGACTAATTTCATATTTAGTTACTCCAAGTAGAACAGAACTTAGATAGTTCCATCAGAACTTAGACTGTCAAATACAGTCACTCAGTATCAATTACATCGGTTAGGCCAATCATCACAGTTATATCAGTTTTTTGAACTCATGTATCAGTCATATCAGTTATCAGGATTCATGATATTAATATTCAGCTTCAGGACTGTTAGACACAGTCAACCAGACTAGTTCTTCATAATTTGAACTGTCATAAATAATCATTCATCTATTCAGTATCTCAGTATCAATACACTTATGTTGTCAGTATTCAGACTCAGTATTCAGTATCTCCACGAGTTCAGTTATAGTTGTGTATGCATGTATGTATTCTCACATTCATATTAGTCAGCATTGTTCATGCATATAACCCTTTGCATTTAGCCTACTTCACTCATATACTCAGTACATTCAGACATACTGAATATTTGCGCTATGGTTCTTTCTCTTATGTTACACCATAGGTTTAGAGAAATAAGCTCCAGATCAGCAGTAACATTCCAGTGTTCAGAGTATGTAGTGAGTCCTTCTCATTCGAGAATGATATGATTATTGCTACATTTACTATTCAGTTGCTAGATGGAGTTAGTTGGAGACATGTTCCTTCAAATCCTTATTCAGTTCAGTTAGAGGCTTTCAGACTAGATGTCAGATTAGATATTTAGATCTCATTATTTTCAGTATTTATGACTTGTTTTGGTATTGTTATACCTTTTTAAGATATTTTGTTATCAGACGTTTATTCAGTTCAAACCATATGGCCTTTCATGTTCATGTTTCCGCATTTTATGATATATTATGCAGAATACAGGTACATATATCAGTCATGGGTTAGCTTGTGGTCCTTCGGGGTCATGAGCACCATGTAGCATTCCGGTTTAAAAAATTGGGGTGTTACATAAATCTTATGTTTAGATGGAATTGAGGGCTTGGAAATTATCCAAAATAACCTTTTTAAACGCCTAAGCAAAACTGGAAAAATGAACTGGTGTCTCGATTTAATGGGCCACTACGACGTGCCACTATCACGGTGGCTCACTGGAATTTGACTACTGGGAAATTGGGGGTCTTCATGAAGTGGAGCTATCGCGTTGTCCCACTGGATTTTGGCAATTGGGACCTATAACTTCAACGTGATACGCCTCCATCACGGTGCCCTATAGAGATGCCATTTTGGCCTTTGGCACGATGCGCCACTATAGCGTTGGACTACTAGAAATTGACAAATCGGAAAATGGATCTCTCTGTGATGCGCCAATATCATGAAGGTTCACTGGAATTGATGATTGCCATTTTTTCCTTTTCCGCGATGCACTGAGAGTCCAGGTGATACACTATCAACTTAAAAATGATCTAATTTCTTAACCGAGTGTTGAATTTAGGCGAATTTAGTAACGATGGAAAGCTTATTCAATTTTCCACACAATAAAATTCAAAATCTTGAAAATACCACATTAAATAAATGGTATTCATCTTTAAAGCAAATTCTTGACATTCTAGGGATGAATTTAAGCTAGGAAAAGTACGGGGTATTACATTAACTATTACCTTTTGAGTATTAAGTCAATTAGATGAAGTTTGTTAGCCTCAAATTATTGTTCTAATCTTCTTTTCCTAATTTCAATCTCTCTTGTGAAGAAGATATAAAGTATAGGCAAGTCCTCAACTTTTGCAGTAGTTAAGGGAGCAAACAACCCCAAGAAGATCAAAATACATGTGTAAACATTGATTTAGAAGAACCTTATACTTCCTCTACCTTGCTATTCAGGAAGGGTTTTCACAACCCTAGTTGAGTGGTTTAACCTCTTATAGTCGTAAGAGAATCCATGAAATTCATAAAGAAAATCATAGAAATAATCTCACAACAATTGAACAAGAAAATCCAAATTCTCAAATTAATAATCAACCAAATAGTCAAGAACAAAGGATTCCAAGATCAAAAGTTGAATCTTAGAATAAATATATGTTTGTGAATATAAAGAGTGGGTAAACTATTACAAAAACATCAAAAAAGTATTTATAGTGTCTCAAAATAACATAAAAAACCTAACCAAAACAAAATAGGAAAGTAAGGTTGGTAGTGGCTACACCTCAGGCAACAAGTCATCTAGATTGACGACGAGAAACTGTCTTTCTTTTGTTCTCAGTGATGATGACTCATCATAAGACCCTACTAGTCGTTGGATGGACTCGTGGTCACTCTAGTGGACCTTCAAATTTTAGGACTATTCTCATCATGATTAGAATGGTTCCTCCCTATGAGTTGTGGCCTATCATTACGACTCGTAGTTAACTTTATTTCCACTGGGGCTCCAACTTGAATATCTTTAAAACTTTAGCCAACTTTTCTTAGAACGAATTCATCCTACGACTCGTAGTCAATTCCCACAAGTCGTATCCAATCTCAACTTCAATCCTCTTCTTAGCACTTTTCATTGTTATCATGACTACTTGGGATATGAGTCATATAGTTACCCAACAACTCGTAGTCCAGGAAGTAACTTCAGTTTTCAGTGATTTTTCTTTATCTATTGGTCCACTTTACTTCTAACCTTGTTTTCCTATAGCATATACAAAAACACACATCATATCTAACAAAATGACCTATGTATTTGCATATTTTCATAATTTAAAGAAACGAGAGTATCATGAAACCATGACACATCAGTAAGAATTATTCATTAATAGTGATTTACCTCCAAAGAGTCATTTTTGATCTCAAGTGGCATTAGACATTATATTGTTGGTAAGATACTTTGATACCTTTGAGTAAGGAAAGCAGCTCAAGGGGAGTGGGGTTTAGTCCTCTCTGTTGATGTAGAAATCCTAGTTTTATTATTTATGATGATCACAAAAAACTTTGCCAATACCAGTGCTATGATTATTATTATCAAAGAAACCATCAAAGTTAAGCTTTAGATATGCGGCAGGATAAGGCATCTATTTTACTTCAATTAATATATGGGGATTGGTGTTCCTGGTAAGGGAATTAGAGTTGTGGGTAGATCAATGGAACATCCTGTAATATGGTTAGCATGAATAGGACTAGTAGAGTTATTAAAGGTATTGTGATTTTGGTTTAACCAAAGATGCCGTATGCTAAAAGGAAAGAAAATATCTCAGCTTACAAATTGGTTAGAACGGGACAAATGAAGAGCTTTGAACTCAAGTAGCTAGTTAGGATCATTATCTCGAACCGAGGAAGTGGTGATACCTAAGGATTGCCAAAAGGACTTAGCAATGTAGCAATCAATAAAAACATGTTTACAAGAACACTTGGCATAGTTTTTAAGACACCATTTTAAGTTTGTGAAGGTAGTAATAGGCCGGAAGGTGACCATGGTAACATTGCTAGAAAAGGTATTTGATTTTTAGCTAAGTATTGAGTTCCATATCCAACATAATCCATGACACTAGGAGACGGAGTGTCAAGAATTGCAAGCACTGAGTTTATGTTGAATCTACCATTAATATTAAGAGTCCGAATGGGGGCGTCCCTATTGTAGTTGGGGATAGAAAGAACAAATTCAATTCCCTGTAGAACATCATCTAGCAAAATGAAAGTATAGGAACTAAGATCCCAACTATTGTTAAACCTAATAAGATCAGAAATTGAGTATTAATATCCTTGCAGTGAAGTAGGCCTTTAATTAGGTTTCGAAGGTTGGTGTCAGGGGTTATCCAATTATGGTTCCAAACAATAATGTGACCCCCGTTAGCTTAAACCTATCATAGACCTTTAATACACAAACTCCAACCCTCCATGATATTATTCCAAATGAAGAAGCAATTTTTGGCTTTAAACCTATAACTGTATGTTTGGGTTAGGCATTTGGCCTAAAGAGTATTGGGGGTAGAGATAATTCTCTAAGTGAGAGGGGATGCCTATACCACCAAAATCCTTGTGTTTTATGACAATATTCCAACTAAGGTAGTGATATTTCTCTTATTAGGCGTACTAACCCAAATAAAGTCTCGTTGAATCTTATTTATCCGATTAAGAATACTCTTATGGAGTTGGAAATATTGCATAAGGTAGTTAGGAATAGAGTATAGGGTCGATTTAACTAGGGTGACTCTGCTTACTTGTGCTAGGAAATTGATTTTACAAGTAGCTAGTCTTTTTTTCATGTTGTCCAAGATATAAGAAATCCTTGGTCCTAGGAGAGTTATTCAAGATAGGAAAACCTAGGTACCTACCAAATTTATCAGTGAAGAGATATCAAAAGTAGTTCTAACCTGAGAGGCCTTTGCTATACTGTAATTTTTTGAGAGGATAATTTTTGATTTGCTAACATTAACACGTTGACGCAAAAGATGATAAAATTGATCAATGCCTTGCTTGACAATGTTAAAGAAACTGTAAGCATCTTTTTCCACTAAAGGTATATCATCGACATAACAAAGTAGGAAATAGTTAAACCATAGTTACCTACTTTAATGGGTTTACAAAGGCAAATGTCATCTTGGTAGTTAATATAATTCGAAAGCATTTCCATACACAGAATGAATAAATAAAGGGGATAACGGTCACCTTAACAAATTCCTCTAGAAGGATTGAAGAAATTCGTGGTGGTTCCATTAACTAAGCTAGCTATAGAGGAAGTGGTCACACAAGCCATAATTATCTTGGAAATATTATGAGGGAATTTGAAGACAACTAAAGCTCTATAGATGAAGGACCATTCTAATTTGTCAAAAGTTTTGTTTAGATATGTTTTCAGCATTAAGTTACCTTTGGTACATTTGGACTTTCTAAAGTTACTCACAATATCTTGAATGATCATGACATTATCAGAAGGGTATTTACCTTTTATGAAACTAGCATAATAAAGGCCAATTAGTTTCTGGAGAAAGTGTCACTATCTGATACTGTCCCCAAGTCATAACATGTACTTAGAGTTATAAGTGACCCCAAGCTAACCCATGTCTTGACATAACACTATGATACTGAAATAAACTAGAAATCACTAATACAAGATTAATAATAAAAATAATAAGTCTGGCAATAAACCCGAGTGACAACATCTGAATAAAACCCGTTAAGCTGAAAACATAATCTAGCTGACTATCTAAAAGCCTCTAAATAAGATAAGAGGTTGAGACAAGCCCCCAACTAACCCTAATTGTCTAAGAACTAAATGACTGAAATAAAAAAAGTAGACATAAAAATCGTCCTCAAAATATGAGGATTCACCACTCTCAGCTGCGCATTTAAGTAGGGAACCGTGCTAACCATGAGTTAGATGCTGAATGGATGAACCTATATTATAAGACAAAATACCACAAAAAATATGTTATCAGTAATTTGAATGTACTGAGCATGTGAGATATTCACTACACTATATATGCTGAACATGAGAGAATGAACTAAACACGGAGTGAGAAACATAGACTGATGTAATGTTCAAATGAATAAATATGTAGCTTAACAATAATAATATGCTGAATAAACCAAGTACAAAGTTATGTAATATCTAAGTCTGAACTATGGGAGTACAAGGACATTCTGACTATCATAAAGAGGCATACAAACTAACGTACTAATGATAAAATATTTAAATCAATTACATATTACTAAGAATAATAAGAAGTAAGGACACATCTGAATAATCACAAATACTAATTTCATAAATATTTTAATATAACTAAGATACTGTGAACTAGATTGAATAGACGGTTATGAAAATATCAAAGTATGAGACTCTGGGAGATACTATTAATTGATATATAATCATGTGACATAAAAATAAAGTTTGATATATAATCCCTATCAAGAAGGGCCCAATATACCTTTCTGGAGTATAAAGGCTGAATTGATCTAATATGATATAAACAAACCTATGGTATCATGTAGTTCTTTGACTTAGGGAATGATACTAAAGGTCTCAACCTAATGGGCGGGTGAGCCTTCATCTCTTCTGCTTGGTGCTAAATACTACTCCCAACTGAACTTAATTAATAGCTCCTGATAATACTGATAGTGACATATCTGGATGTCAATTTATCCATAAACATGTATACCATACCTAACTTCCATACTACTAGTGAACTTTTATTTTATAAGAAAATTGATCCAAGATCATTGATGTTTTTCCAGATACTATATTAATCTTGAAACATACTTTTGGGAAAAAGTGCTTAAAAGCATTGATGTCATACTGGATGCCATGCGTCTTATTGATATGAGCCAAAGCTCTTGATTATGATGTGAGTAAACACACACACATATATTAAATCATGAGACTTGGACATTTATTGGGGACATGAGATGACTAGAGTAAATACATCAAAGAATATATAAGGGCTAAGATTTTGAAAAAAATCAATAAGGTTGGACCTACATCCTAAATCGTGGCTCATAAAAATACTAATAGTCTAATAATATATATTATCTAATAATATGATTGAAATATTCTTTATTGAAAATCCCTCTAATAGTCTACAAAAACTATGATACTGAAATCCACTGATTCTGATGTCTAAGACTGAGTAAGAGATACTTTAGCTGAAAGCATCCTAAAACATTTGAATATAAAGGAATGAGTGTTCAATTAATAATGTATAGGATCCTGAGTCATCGGCTGTTCATAATCCACCATCTCTAAAGAATGCAACTATTCATGACAATTTCTATAATTTTAATGGTATGTGAAATTACACAACACAAGTCCAAAACCATGAAGCATCATTATATTTAGGATTCATGAATATGATACTATCAAGGTATTTAATTTCATGGAAAAATGTGTATTTATAGACTATTAGTTATGGGGAAATGATATTCAAGAGGAATCATTACTATAGAGAAAATTTCAATTTTGAGATCATGAATTAATTGAGGAACTGAGTATAATTTGAGACTCAATGAATGAAAGGATACCCATTGATTAATTCCTACATATCTGGAGATGGGAACCTTGGTGAATTCTTTGAATTTGGAGCTGGAAGAAGATTAACCCTAGTTATGCCCTGGAATATGGAATAAGAAAATTGTCTCCTTTTCTCTGTTAATACTAAGTATTGACTGAATTTGAGTAATAAGGGAACTAGGATAAAATTAGGCATATTTTTTAATCTTAGAGTAGCTTAAAAAAGTGCTTAGGGGTTTATATATTGAAAAAATATTGGAAATTCCCTAAAAAATGTAACTAAAAAAGTTGCAGAACTCGACGTACGAGCCATCTCATGATCGTGGGAACCTCCTGCGATCGTGGGTGGTGGTCGTGGTTGGAAGGATGAAATGAAGATGTCTGGACTTCATCAGATGAGGGATCCACCCATGATCGTTCATTGGTTCCTACGTTTGAAGTCCAAGCCTTATCAACTTAAGGATCCAAGATTATGCCTATGATCCTGGTTTCTAACTAAGATCATGGTACCCTCTTGTGGTTGGGAGGTACATATTAGTGCTTAGCTATAATACCCAAAAAATCTAAACCAATGTTAGAACCATATTTAAAGCTCATGCAAAGTACATTATAATTCCTTGGTAGTTTTATGAATAAGTTTGATGTATCTTAAGGCCTCGAATAACTCCCAGCTATTAGACAGATCAAAATATTCCTTACCAATTGAGTTTTAGAGAAGAATATTGCTATAGTCAACTTCAAATGATCTTATCTTTTATTCTGTTGAAAATTTTCCAGCTCAAGACCCATCAAATGATAGGAAATTGAACTAGATTTCCAAGTATACCAATTTTGCCTTAATTTGATACTTTGGTGATAAGTTATGAAACTTTTAGTAAGAGACAGTAGGCCAACATGATAAGGCCGTATTGCGGTTATGGCCAAAATCACGTTTGTCCTTTTTTAGTATGTCATCGCGATTGGCACGACGTCGCACTAAGGGTCAAATTCACGTTCAATAGGGCACCGCGATGGCGCCGCATTGCGCCAAGGTTCTAGTTCGGAATTATCCTTTTCCAGTGGCACGATGCTTTAAGAACTGCATCACGCTGGCATATAAAATCAGGATTGTCAGTCCACATTTTAATTTCCAGGGACTGTTTGGTCTTTTTTCATGGCCCCAAATCCATCCAAAATACGAAATTACAACCCTAAAGGGGCATTATGTGCCCCATTACTCATAATTCCTCTCTAATAAATGAATCTTCACTCAAGAACAAGCCCTAGTCTTCAAAAATTCAAGATTAATTCTCAAGAAAAACCCCAAGAACTCTCACGAATTCATCAACCCAGGTATGTTAAATGTTCATCCATGGGTCTCTTTCACCCATGGAGTCCAAGAATCTAATTTTAAATTCAAAGTCATGATCATTACAAGTTATTGTGATTTTAAATGAGATTTAAACTGTGAATCCCCATGAATCATGATTCTATACCATTTTTACATGAAATTGTTGTTGTTATTAAACCTCAGGTATTTTAATGATGCTATTCGCCGATTTAATTCTTAATTAGTGATGTTGATATTGAAGTCATGCTATTACTACAAGCTTTAAACTATTCTCATGCATAGCTTAAACTATGAATAACAAGTCTAAGATGAAATGCCTGCAAGAATGAATTTTGAATTAATGCTTTCATATTATGTCCCCAAAGTTGTAGTACTATTTTGCTATTATTACTATCGAGTCTTGGGGGTTATGAATACCCGAAAACATAGCTATTACTTAGTCTCAATATCTTCAGAATAGTTCAGATAGGTTATTAGTATTATCAGCTCAGTCAGTTATCATAATTAGTTAAACTCAGAATAGTTTAGTACTCTTGAGTCAATTTAATTGGGAGTAGGATTTAGCACCGAGTGAACCTAGGGATGGGGGATCACATGCCAGTTGAGGGTGTGAACTTTAGTAGCAGTCCCTGTATTCCATAATTACGTAGCCAGCGTAGGTTGAGATATTAACCTGCCAGTTGAGCGTTGATCTTATAAGAGCACCTGCCAATTAAGGGGTAACCCTTACTCCTTCGGGACAACACTTTAGTGGATCCACATAGCCAGTGTTAGTACCCATGGCATGGTACTGACACCCTTCCAACTGGGGTCATAGGTTGGACCCCAAATTGCTTATTGGGGCATGTTGGTTAGATGATAGCTCCCACAGTCTCAGTCAAGTTATCAGCTCAGAAATTTAGTTTCTGTTTTGATTGACCATAGCATACAGATATCAATTATTCATTTATCAGTACTCAGTATTTCAGTTTACAAATTATATTCAGAATATGTTTTATGATTAGTCATGCATTCACAGTATTTACAGATTTCACGTATTCTTTTCTGTACTTCATGTTATTCATTCAGTTAATTATTACTCCTGTACATGAAACCATGCATATCAACATACCTCATTTAGCATACTAGTACATTCAAAGTACTCATCGCATACTTCTTCTTGTGCTAAGATGTATCATATCATAGGTTCGGACGCTCAGTTCCTAGATCGCATGTAGACTTTCCAGATTATCAGATGTTGCAGTGGTGAGACCTTATATTTTGAGGACATGGTTTATTTATCTCAAATATTTCATCAGTTTTAGTATTTTTTCTTTCAGGCAGAGTTAGTTGAGGGTCTATCCCATCAGCTCCACAGTTAGTCAGTAGAGACTTTTCAGACTAGTATATATAGTTAGTCAATCTTCAGTTTTTAGTTGTCATTGTCAGATGTTTTATCAGTATTATCAGTACTATTTTGCATACTTTATTAGAACTATGACTTACAAACCTTATGACATTATATTAATTGTTTTCTGCACATGATCTTTTGTTATTAATTTTATTCAATGCTCACCATAGGTACCAGCTCATGGGTTAGCTTGTGGTCCCTCTGGACTATAAGCACCATGTGACACACAGGGTGTACTCTCGGGGCATTACAAACTTGGTATCAGATTCTAAGGTTTTAAAGTGTCCTAGGAAGTTTGAAAGCCACGTCAAGTAAAGTCTTGTCATGGGTGTGAAGTGCACCACTCTTATGGACAAGAGGATATAAGGCATTTTAGGAAAAAATTCCCTTCTTTCAGTGTTTATGTGATGCAAAAGAGCATGAGCTCGTGTCAAACTCTCTATCTAATATATTCTTCCTTTTGTTTACATAACATGCCTCCCAAAAAGACAAATGAAATAAGAAATGTGAACCAGCCAGCACCTTCGCCCGTTCAAGAAGATCCCTTGAACAAGCATGTTTCTTATGCAAAGTTTAGAGATATATTCACTACTCTAGCTCACTCTGTAATGGCTCAAAATATTCATCCAATTGCTATTTCGGCCAACCCAGTGGCCAATACTACCACAGCTAGAATTCGAGACTTTACTCGAATGAATCCTCCTTTGTTTTCAAGGTTCAAATTTGAACAAGACAAAAATTCCTAGACATGGTCTAGAAGCTAACTAAAATTATGGGGGTGACTTCTAGTAAGAGTGCTAAATTGGCTGGTTACCACCTGTACGATGTAGCCATACTTGGTTTAAGCATTGGACAGAGGATAGAGGCGTAGATGTAGGGCCTATAAAATGGAAGGAGTTTACTATAGCCTTCTTAGATAGATTCTTCTCGTTGGAGCTGAGGGAAGCCACAGTGTTAGAGTTTATCAACTTGAGGCAGGGCAACATGAGTGTGAAAGAGTATTCCCTTAAGTTTACTCAGCTAGCTAGGTATGCTCCTCACGTGGTGGCTGATAGCAGTCTAGGATGAGCAAGTTTGTATCTGGCATTTCTGACAGTGTGGTTAAGGAGTGTAGGACTATGATGTTAATTAAAGATATGGATATATCTAGGCTTATGGTCCATGCTCAATAGATTGAGGAGTAGAAAAATAAGGAGAAGGAGAGAGAGAACAAGAGCGCTAGAACAGTAGCTTTGATTTTACTCAGTCAAAGTTAGAAGGTGGTAATCATCCTTAGTTTTGTCAGAAATCTTCAATCCCAAGTCCATCTTCAGCTAGTGCCCCATTACTTAAATTCAAAAATGATAATAGGGATAGGGTGCCAGGGTCTAAGTCCCAAGACAGTGTAAACAACGGTCATCCAAATCCTCTTTGCCAGAAATGTGGTAGAAACCATTAGGGTATTTGTAGAGTTGGTAGTGATATATGTTTTAGGTATGGACTACCAGGCCACAAAGTCAGGGATTGCCCAAAGAGTGGTCAGTAGGGTCAGTCTAGTCGTTCCCCAGTTCCACCCGGTCTCCCAACTTAGCAGGGTGCCGCTTCCAAGGCTACCAGTAGTAAGTGCCCAAATAGATTGTATGTACTTCAGTCCCAACAGGATCAGGAAAGTTCTCCTGATGTGGTTACTAGTATGTTGTAGGTCTTTCATTTATATGTTTATGCTTTACTAGACTCTGGAGCATCTTTTTTTCTTGTAACCCTTTATATAGCTATTGATTTTAGTGTTAGTCTTAAGATTTTAGCAGAACCCTTTTCAGTGTCTACCCCAGTAGGTGTCTCTATTATAGTCCATTGGGTATACAGGAACTGCCCGATTATAGTATCTTAGAAAGTTACTTCAGTTGATCTCGTGGAGTTAGAGATGATGGATTTTAATGTCATTCTCAGCATGGATTGACTCCACTCATGCTATGCTTTAGTTGATTGTATAAGCATAGTAGTTCATTTTCAGTTCCCAAATGAACTTGTTCTTGAATGGAGGGGTAGTACTACAACACTTAGTGGTCAGCTTGTTTTGTACCTTAGAGTGAGGAAAATGATATCCAAGGGGTGTATTTTTCATCCTATTCGAGTCAAGGACTCTAATTCTAAGACTCCTAATCTTGAGTCACTTTCGGTAGTGAGGGAATTTCCAGATGTGTTCCCTGAACATCTTCTTGGAGTTCTTCCCGAAAGGGAAATTGACTTTGGGATAGACCTTCTTCCAGATATCCTGCCTATCTGTATTTTGCTATACAGAATAGCTCCAGCGGAACTCAAAAAGTTGAAAGAAAAGTTGAAAAATCTCCTAAATAAAAGATTCATCAGGCCTAGCATTTCCCCGTGGGGTGCACTAGTTCTGTTCATGCATAAGAAAAACGGTTCTCTTAGAATGTGTATTGACTACCATCAGTTAAACAAAGTCACAATCAAGAACAAATACCCACTTTCCAGAATTGATGACTTGTTCAACTAACTTCAGGGTGCCAGTTATTTTTCTAAGATAGACCTCAGATACGGCTATCACATGCTTAGAGTCAGAATATGACATTCCAAAAATAACTTTTACAACTCGATTGGTCACTTCGAGTTTCTATTCATATCCTTTGGTCTCGCTAATTCACCAGCAACCTTTATGGACTTGATGAATTGAGTGTTTAAGCAGTACTTGGACATGTTCGTCATAGTCTTCATTGATGACATTCTTGTGTATTCCCATAACAAAAATGATTATGCAGACTACCTCAAAATAGTATTGCAGACTCTTAGAGCCCATCAGTTATTCTCTATGTTCAGTAAGTGTGAATTTTAGCTAATATCAGTAGCTTTCCTTATTATTTTTGGTGATGGCATTAGAGTTGATCCTCAAAAGACTGAAGTAGTGAGAAACTGGCCTAGACCCATCTCTCCATCAAATATTAAGAGTTTCTTGGGTTTGGCTAGCTATTACCAGTGGTTTGTTGAAGGGTTTTCGTCTATTGCATCCCTCATTTCCAAATTAACTCAGAATAAAGTCAAGTTTCAGTGGTCAGATTCTTGTGAGAAGAGTTTTCAGGAGTTGAAGACTCGGCTCACCACAACCCCAGTTTTGACGTTACCAGATGGTTCAAATGGGTTTGTTATGTATGGTGATGCTTTTAGAGTTGGTTTGGGTATGTTTAGATGTAGAAGGGTAAGGTTGTGGCCTATTCCTCTAGACAACTTGATCCCCATGAAAAGAATTACCCTACCCATGATTTCGAGTTAGCAGCTATTGTATTTGCCTTACAAATTTAGAGGCAATATTTCTATGGGGTGCATGTGGATGTGTTCATAGATTACGAAAGCTAACAACATGTGTTTTCACAGAGGGATTTGAATCTGTATCAGAGAAGGTGGTTAGAGTTGTTAAAAGACTATGATATGAGTGTTTTGTACTACCCGGGTAAGGCCAATGTAGTGGCAGATGCCCTAAGTAGATTGTCTATAGGTAGTATTGCTCATGTTAAGGATGAAAAGAAGAAGTTAGTTAGGGTAGTTCATCAGCTTGCCAGATTAGGTGTTTGTTTAGTTGATTCAGTTGAGGGTAGTGTTTGGGTTCAGTATAGTTTGAAATCTTCTTTGGTTGTCAAAGTGAAAGAAAAGCAGGATAGGGATCCTAGTCTGGTGAAGTTAAAGGAGTCAGCCAGAGATAAGAAAGTAGATGTTTTCTTCAAAGGGAGAGACGGTGTCTTCTGTTGCCAGGGTAGACTGTGTGCCATATGTAGATGAGTTGGGACAGTAAATTCTTACAGAAGCGCATAGTGAGCATTAATTCATCTAGGGGCCATGAAGATGTACTATTATTTGTGGGAAATCTTTTGGTGGAGTGGGATGAAGAGGGATATTGCAGGGTTTGTAGCTAAGTGCTCCACTTGTCAGCAGGTTAATATTGAACATCAGAAGCCTACTGGGTCTATGCAGGAGTTTAGTATTCCCTCTTGGAAGTAGGAAGTAGTGAACATGAATTTTGTGATAGGTTTGCCTCGTACTCACCGTTAGCATGATTCGATTTGGGTCATTATGGACAGGATGACCAAATTCGCCAATTTCTTACCAGTCCATACTTGTTATTCAGCCGAGGACTATTTTAAGCTCACTATTAGAGAGTTGGTTAGGTTATACGGTGTTTCGCTATCTATTATTTCAGATAGAGGTACTTAGTTTACCTCGTACTTTTGGAAAGATTTTCAAAAGGGTTTTGGTATCCAAGTTCACCTCAGTACAACCTTTCACCCTAAGATAGATGGTTAGGTATAGAGCGTGTGTAGTTGACTTTAAGGGCAGTTGGGATGACCACTTGCCTTTAATTGAATTCGTGTATACTAACAGCTATCATTCCAGTATTCAGATGGCTCCTTTTGAGGCTCTATATGAAAGGAGGTATAGGTCTCTGATTGGTTGGTTTGAGGTAGTTGAAATTGCTTTAATAGGGCCTGATTTGGTGTTTGATGCTTTGGAAAAAGTTCATCTAATCAGGGAGAGGCTTAAGGCAGCCCAAAGCCGATAGAAATCTTATACATATGTGAGGAGAAAGGATCTAGAGTTTGAGATTAGTGATTTTATATATCTAAAAATCTCTCCTCTGAAATGGGTAAAGAGGTTTGGTATGAAGGGGAGACTTAGTCCCCGATATGTTTGCCCTTACACAATTTTGAGACGTTTGAAAAAGGTGGCTTATGAGCTTGAGTTGCCTGTAGAATTAACATCAGTGCACCCAGTATTCCATATCTCTTTGTTGATGAAGTTTATTGGTGACCCAGCTTTAGTTGGTCCCATAGAAAGCATAGATGTTTAGAAGAGTCTTTCTTATAAAGAAATTCCAGTCAAAATCCTTGATCGACAAATTCGTCGACTAAGGAACAAAGAAGTTCCCCTAGTGAAGGTTGTTTGGCGGAATAAGTCTGTTGAGGGATCCACTTGGGAAGTAGAAGAAGATATACTGACCAAGGACCCTCATATTTTCTCCGCAAACTCTGATTCAGCTTAAGGTAACAATCTTCTTAGAATTTCTCTTTTCTATGCTCAGTATCAGCTGCATATTATTCTCATGTCAGTTATACATTCATAGAACCAGTTTAGTCACGTGTCATGTTTTAGACTTAGTCATGTAATCACGTTTTCATCATGTATATTCAGCATGTAATCACAATTCCTCAATTCTTTCAGCTTAACCAATCTCAGTCGAGGATGAATTTTCCCAAGGGGGATATATTGTAATACGCCAAAAATACAAACCAATATTAGAGCCATGTTTCAAGCTCATGCAAAGTACATTTTAATTCCTTGGTAGTTTATGAATGAGTTTGATGTATCTTAAGGCCTCGAATAACTCCCAACTATTAGACGGATCAAAATATTCCTTACCGATTGAGTTTTCGACTAGAATGTTCCTATAGTCAACTTCAAAATGAGCTTATATTTTATTATACTATGAATTTTCCATCTCAAGACCCATCAAATGATAGGAAATTGAACTATCTTTCCAATGATACCAATTTCTCCTTAATCCGATACTCGGGTGAGAAGTTATGACACTTTTAGTAAGAGACAGTAGCCCAACATAATAAGACCGCATCGCGATGATGGCCAAAATTACGTTCGTTCTTTTCTAGTATGTCATCATGATTGGCACCATGTCGCACCAAGGGTCAAATTTACATTTAGTGGGGCACCACGATGGCTCCGCATCTCGCCAAGGTGCCAGTTCAAAATTGTCCATTTCCACCGCATCACACCGGCATGTAAAATCAAGATTGTCAGTCCGCGTTTTAACTGCCAGGGACATTTTGGTCTTTTCCCATGGCCCCAAATCCGTCCAAAACATGAAATTACAACTCTAAAGGGGTATTATGTGCCCCATTACTTATAATTCCTCTTCAAGAAACTAATCTTCTCTCAAGAACAATCCGTAGCCTTCAAAATTCAAGATCTATTCTCAAGAAAAACCCCAAGAAATCTCACGAATTTATCAACCCAGGTATGTTAAATGTTCATCCATGGGTTTCTTTCACCCATGGAGTCCAAGAATCAAATTTTAAATTCAAAGTCATGATCATTACAAGTTATTGTGATTTTAAATGAGATTTAAACCATGAATCCCCGTGAGTATTGATTCTATATCATGTTTACATGAAATTGTTGTTGTTATTAAATCCCGGGTGTTTTAATGATGCTATTTGCTGCTTTAATTCATAACTAGCGACGTTGATGTTGAAGTCATGCTATTACTACAAGCTTTGAACTATTCCCATTCTTAGCTTAAACCATGAAGATCAAGTGTTTGATGAAATGGCTACAAGAATGAATTTTGAATTAATGGTTTCATATTATGTCCCCAAAGTTTTAGTACTATTTTGCTATTATTGCTATCAAGTCCTAGGGTTTATGTATACCCGAAAACATAGCTATTTACTTAGTCTCAGTATCTTCAGAATAGTTCAGATATGTTATGAGCATTATCAGTTTAGTCAGTTATCATAATCAGTTAAACTCAAAATAGTTTAGTATTCTAAGTCAGTTTAGTTGGGAGTAGGATTTAGCACTAAGAGAACCCAGGGATGGGGGCTCACCTGCCAGTTGAGGGTGTGACCTTTAGTAACAATCCCTGCATTCCATAAATACATAGCCAGCATAGGTTGAGATGTTAACCTGCTAGTTGAGGTTTGATCTCATAAGGGCTCCTTCCAGTTTAAGGTAACCTTTAGTCCTTTGGGACAACACTTTAGTGTATCCACGCAGCCCAGTGTTAGTACCCATGGCATAGTACTTACACCCATCCAACTGGGGTTATAGGTTAGACCCCAAATTGCTCATTGGGGCATGTCGGTTAGATGATAGCTCCCGCAGTCTCAGTCCTATCATCAGCTCAGTAGTTCAGTTTCAGTTTTGCTTGAACATAAAATACAGATATCACTTATTCATTTATCAATACTCAGTATTTCAGTTTACAAATTACATTCAGAACATGTTTTATGCTTGATCATGCATTCGCAGTATTTACAGATTTCAGAGTTCTATTTAGTACTTTATGCTATTTATTTAGTCAGCTATTACTCCTGTACATGAAACTATGCATATCGGGCTACCTCATTTAGCATACTTGTACATTCAATGTAGTGATCGCATACTTATTTCTTGTGCTATGATGTATCATATCATAGGTTTGGACACTCAGTTCCCGGATCACGCATAGACTTTCCAGATTATCAGACGTTATAGTAGTGAGTCCTCATATTTCGAGGACATGGTTTATTTATCTCGGCTATTTCATCAGTTTCAGTATTTCTCCATTCAGTCGGAGTTAGTTGGGGGTTTGTCCCATTAGTTCCATAGTTTGTCAGTGGAGTCTTTTTAGACTAGGACAGTCTGTTAATTAGTCTTCAGTTTTTAGTTGTCATTGGTAGACATTTTATCAGTGTTATCAGTATTATTTTGTAGACTTTATCAGAACCATGACTTAAAAACCTTATGGCATTATATTCATTATTTTTCATACATGATCTTTTGTTATCAGTTTTATTCAGTGCTCACATCAGGTACCAACTCATGGGTTAGCTTATGGTCTCTCAGGACCGAAACCAATGTATGATGCCCAGGGTGTACTCTCGGGGCATTACATTTGTATTTTGAGGTTTTTTTATGTAGATGAAACCATTCCATGATCATGGTTTTTGTTCACAGGTCCTCACTGTTGGACATTTCTTCAATAAAATGGCCATAACTCTTAGCTTCAGAATCAGATTCATACAAAATGAGATGTGTTGGAATAAAGACTCAAAGAACTTTCATTTGGTGGGTCTTTATCTTAAAAACACTTTAGAATCTAGGAGTTATGCTAGTTTATAGTTAACTATAGGAAGATTCTTCGAAAGAAAACACCCGAAAGAAAGGTTTCAGCTTGGCTATGAGTTAGGAGTTACTTGTAGCCTTATGTAATACACCAAGTTTTTTTAGATCTAGACCCACCAAGAGATGGATAATTGAATTAGCTTTCTAATGCCACCAGTATCTTCTTAATTTGTTACTACAATAAAAGTTATGGAAAATTTATCTATGGCTCTATCAAACTGCTAGTGACGATGACTTTGACTATGACTCATCGTTAGGACAATACGAGTCATAGTGAAGACTCATTGTCTTGGTAGTGAGGGACCAAATAATTTATTCTAGTAAGGACGACTCTTGATGATGAGTTGTGGTGGTACCATATGAGTAGTCAAGAGGATCCATCATCATAATAGTAAGAAATCAACACTCTAGTCCTTTGACTATGACCCCTCATGACGACTCATGGTCAGAATAAACAAGTCATCAAAAGGTGTTACTTTCATAATTGTGAGGACCCAAAGTTTAGATCCTCTGGTCATGAATCCATACCATGACTCGTGGTCAGACCTAATAAGTCAAAGATGGAGCCACCATAATTGTTTCATAAATTTCTAAATAATTTCAAAAGTGTTTTTTGGGCTCTTCACACTCATTAAACCCTAAAGATACGTTGTCCTGGGTATCCCAAGGCTGATTAGTGGGGAAAATATTCCCCAAAGTCCTCATAAACTAAAAATTCAATTGATACTTAGAAAAAGGGCAATTTTCTCTTCTCGAAGGCAAAGTAGGGTTCTTCAGTTTTTAACACAAATTCCAAAGAATACCTCAAGGATTCCATCTGTAATACCCCATACTTTACTAGCTTAATTTTGCTTCTAGAATGTCAAGTGTTGGCTTCTGTAACACCCCAATTTTCTAGACCAAAATGCTACATAGTGCTTATGACCCCGAAGGACCACGAGCTAACCCATGAATGATATCTATACCTGTACACTACAATATATATCATAATAATACGGAAAACAAAAACATGTAGGTCATAAGGTTCAACTGAATAAGGAATCTGGAAAAACAACATCCATATGGGTGAAATATACCCAAAACAACTAAAAAACTGAATCAAATCTGAACTGTATCTGAAAGCCTTGAAGTACTGACAGAATAAGGATTTAAAGAAACATGTCTCCAAATAACTTTGTAAACTGAAAACTAACTGAAACAATAAATAAATCAAACCATATCATCCTCAAATAAAGAGGACTCACTGCAGCTCTCTATACTGAAATGCAAATGCTACTGCTGGCCTGGAACTCGTGTCTCTGAACCTATGGTGTAACATAAAAAAAAAGCACCATAGCGCGAATACGTTAGTACAACTGGAGTACTGAGTATACGAGTGAGGTAGACTAAATATAAATAGGGTTATATGCATGAATAATGCTAACTAACTGACTGATATGAACGTGAGAGTGCAAACATGCACACATAGAAACTGAGATCACGAATGCGTGATAGCTAAATCTATACTTTAAGACATAGTTTACTGATAACTGATCATGACTGATATTATAGTTCTGAATACATGGGTGACTGTTTTTGACAGTTTTGCATCTGATGAAACTATCTAAGTTTCGTACTATAACTAAATTTGGCTGTATCTGGTAGTCCTGGTACACTGATATCTAAAGAAATATCAGGGTTATTTTACTGACACTGAGCCTGAAACTGTAGGAGGTAGTTGTTTAACCGACATGCTGCAATAATGTATATAGCTAAGTTGGGATCCAATCTCTACCTCGACTGGAGGGGTGTCAATACCACGCCACTGGTAAGGACAGTTGTGAGTGACCCTGAACTGGCAGGTACTCAAATAAGAATGGTTGGAACACTCAACTGATAGGTTAAGCCACCTCATCAACCCTAGTCTGACAGGTTAAGATGTCTCAACCTATACTGGTTACGTAGTTCAGGAGCATAAGGATGACTACTAAGAATCACACCCTAAACTGGAAGGTGAGTTCCCCTCATTGGGTTCACTCGATGCCAACTTATACTTCCGTCTAAAGAGACTAAATATGATTTAACTGACTGTACAAGGACTGAGTAATTGACTTCTGTTGACTAACGGAATAGCATTACTATCTAAGATTTTGCTGAGATCATGAGATTTTGGAGGTTTCCTGAGTCACATGACTGACTGAGTTCTATAGATCTTGGATTGACTGAGATTATCGGGGTAGCATGAATTGGCTCTAGGCACACAACTATATTTTTTGGTTACGAATACCCCTAGGACTTGATGGAAGGAAACTGACACACATGACATGACTTGATCACAAGATTTGAGTCCACAATTCATAATATCATACATAAGGGATTTCATACTAAGAATGGTTATCAACAATGTATTGCATGGGAAGGATTTCATGCCACATGGAAGTACTTGCACAACCTTAATATCATGTTCATTGCATAATCTTACTAGCAACACATGTCAATAGCATGTAAGTTCATTTGGAATCATCTTAAGAGTTGACATAGCTTGTTATTTAAATACTATGGGGTCATGGGAACATGATTTCTAGAATTCTAGGCATTTTAACAAACACCTCGCATGCACACTTTGGGGCATAGGTTTTCTCAACAATTTTAATCATCTTAAACCACCCAAATTCATGGATTTTAACTACAAGCATGCATACATCATGGAAGTCAACTTATATTAATATCTTGAAGCTTAAACAATGATCATTAACATGAACAACGTCACATAACAACAAGGAAACAAAAGTTTCTCATTTAAAAGCATGGTTCTTGAACTCTATGAACAAAAGGGGTCCATAGATAAACACAACGCATACCTGACTCAGGGTTCTTGATATTTTTGAACTGGAGGGATTTGAAATCCTTTGATTCTTGAAGAAGATTGGGTTTTGTTCTTGGAGATTAAATTTAGAGAGAAACCATAGTTTTTGTTTGTGAAATAATAATGAGCATAATGGCTAAATTTGGACTTATCTAGGTATATATAGGTGAGTGGTAAGTGAACAAAATATCCCTATTAAAATGACCTGGAAATAAACTGAATGTGGTGTGTGGCGGTCTGACTGATGGTCCGTCATTTAGCCTGTCAGACGTGGACCAGAAATGGGGTTCACTGGATAAGAGTTGACGGCCTGGATGACGGTCCGTCATAACTTTGACGATCTGTCAACTCGTCCATCAGTCCTTATCCAGTACATGGCTCAACTTCCTTGGCTATGATGGTCAAAGTGGTGGTCCATCACTTATGTGGCGGTCCATCAACTTGGCCATCATACGTGGGCATTTTCGACAGTTCCAAGTAAAACATCCATAACTTCCTTGTCTAATGTTGGATTTGGATAAAATTGGTACCGTTGGAAAGCTAAATCAATTTCCCACGTTATAGAAAGTGAAAATATCAAAAATACCACATGTACCAAGATAGGTTTACATTTTAAAGTAAGTCATAGCATCCTTGAGATGATTTCTAGCTAGGAAAAAGGCACGGGTATTACAATATCTCCCCCTTGAGAACATTCTTCCTTGAATGGAACTGAATGAGAGGGGAAATAATAATTCGAACGTGAGTATCTGGAACATGATCTTATGACTGACAAAGTGAATGCGTTATACTGAATATGCATATCTGATGCACGTGTAACTAATTCATGAATTCATGACTGAGGTCCTCGCAATTAGAATGAATATATGATGCATAATTATTTACTGGACTGATACATGTATGTATGACTAAATATGCAATGGTAATTGATACCAAATTTGTGATGGAACATGAAGACAAAACAAAATATCAAGTTGTATTGAATACTGAATGAGCTTAAGGAGGACTGTTACCTTGAGCTTGATCTGGGTTGGCGGAGAAAAGGTGAGGGTACTTGGTATGCATGTCTACTTCTACTTCCTAAGTAGCTCCCTCAACGAACTGATTTCGTCAAAGAACTTTGACTAGAGGGACTTCTTTGTTCCTCAGCCTACGAATCTGATTGTCTAAAATTTTGACTGAAATCTCTTCATAAGAGAGGTTGTCCTGAACATCCATGTTCTGAATAGGGACTACAAATGCTGGGTCTCCTATGTGCTTCTTGAGAAAAGAGACATGGAAGATAGGATGAACTGAGGCTAGATCTGAAGGCAATTCGAGCTTATAAGCTACCTTGCCGAAGCGACTGAGAATCCTGAAGGGACTGACATAGCGGGGACTAAGTTTTCCTTTCTTACCAAATCTCTTTACTCCCTTTATGGGGGAGATTTTGAGATAGACATAGTCATTGACCTCGAACTCAAAATCCTTTTTATGAACATCTGCATAAGACTTCTGTCGGCTCTGATAAGCCTAAAGTCTCTCTCTGATCAACAGAACTTTCTATAAGGCGTTGAATACCAAGTCAGGACCGATGACTGAGGCCTCACTAACTTTGAACCAACCAACTAGAGATCTACACCTCCTACCATATGGAGCTTCGAATGGAGCCATCTGATACTGGAATGATAGCTATTGTTGTATGCAAACTCAATCAAGGACAAGTGGTCGTCCCAACTTCCCGTATATCAATTGTACATGCCTTTAGCATATCTTCAAGAGTCTGAATGGTCCTCTCTGCTTAGCCATCTGTCTGAGGATAAAATGCTGTACTGAGATAGACTTGGGTACCAAGATCCTTTTGGAATGCTTTCCAAAAGTGAGAGGTGAACTGTGTACCTCTATTTGAGATGATAGCTAATGGAACACCATGTAATCTAGCTAACTCCCTGATATAGAGTTTGGCATAATCCTCGGCTGAATAAAAGGTACGAACTGGAAGGAAATGAGCTGACTTGGTCATTCTGCCTATAATGACCCAAACTGAATCATGCTATTGATGAGTTCGAGGCAAACCCATCACGAAATCCATGTTCACTTCTTCCCATTTCCAAGTAGGAATGGTGAACTCTTGTATGGACCCACTAGGTTTTTGATGCTCTATCTTAACCTACTGACATATAGAGCACTTAACAACAAACTCTGCAATATCTCTTTTCATCCCACTCCACCAATAGGTCTTCCACAAGTCGTGATACATCTTAGTGGCCCTTGGATAAATAGAGTATCGCACACCATATGCCTCTGTAAGAATTCACTTCCTCAAGTCATCTACACTTGGAACACACAGGCGACCCTGACAACGAAGAACACTATCTCCCTCTTGGGAGAAAGCCTCTACTTTCTGATTCTAAATTAACTCTTTTAGCTTGACAAGGCTGGGATCCCTGTCTTACTTTTCTTTAACCTCGAAAACTAGAGATGAATCTGAACTACTCTGAGCACATACACCATCCTCTGAAGAGTTGACTAAGTGAATGCCTTGTCTGGAAAGTTGATAAATTTCTTGGGCCATCTTCTTCTTACCATCCTCTACGTGAGAAACACAACCCATGGATAGTCTAATGAGAGCATCGGCCACAAAGTTGGCCTTGCCCGAGTGATAAAGAACACTCATTTTATAATCCTTCAAGAGATCTAACCACCTTTTCTGACAAAGATTGAGATCTTTCTGAGAAAAGACATATTGGAGACTCTTATGATCTGTGAAGACATCTACATAATCTCCATATAAATAATTCCTCCAAATTTTTAAGGCAAATACTATGGCTACTAACTCAAGATCATGAGTAGGATAATTATTCTCATAGGGATTTAGCTGTCTAGAAACATAGGCTATGACCTTACCAGGCTACATGAGGACACAACCTGAACCCACTCTGGATGCATCACAATAGATTACAAAACCAGCTGAACCATCTAGAAGAGTTAGAACTGGGGCTGAGGTGAGTCGAGTCTTCAACTATTGAAAACTCTTCTTGCAAGAATCTGACCGCTGAAACTTAACCTTTTTCTGAGTTAATCTGGACATAGGAGATGCAATAGAAGAAAATCCCTCGACAAAGCATCTATAATAGCCAACCATACCCAAGAAACTCCTGATATCCAATGGAGAGACAAGGCGAGGCCAGTTCTTACCGCTTTAATTTTTTGAGAATCTAATCTAATACCATCATCGAAAATAATATAGACAAGGAATGCTACTGATTTTAGCCAAAATTCGCACTTACTAAACTTGGCGAACAACTGATGATCTCTGAGAGTCTGAATAATAATTCTGAAATGGTATAAATGATCACGCTCTATGCAAAAATAGACCAGAATATCATCTATGAAGACTATGATGAACATGTCCAAGTACTACTTGAACACCCAGTTCATCAGGTCCATGAAAGCTACAGGGGAATTGGTAAGACCAAAGGACATGACTAGAAATTCGAAGTGACCATACCGAGTATGAAAAACTGTCTTTGGGATGTTACGTTATCTAACCTTGAGCAGATGATAGCCTGATCTGAGGTATATATTGGAGAAATAACTGGCACCCTAAAGTTGGTCAAATAAGTCATCCATTCTAGGAAGCGGATACCTGTTCTTGATAGTGACTTTGTTGAACTGACGATAATCAATACACATCCTGAGAGAACCATCTTTCTTGCGCACGAATAAGACTGGTGCACCCCATGGGGATACACTGGGCCTAATGAATCCCTTATCTAAGATATTCTTCAACTAATCTTTCAGTTCCTTGAGTTCTACTGGTGCCATTTTGTATGGCAGAATAAAAAAAGGTTGAGTATCTTGGAGAAGGTCTATGCCGAAGTCTATTTCTCTTTTGGGAGGAATGCCTGGAAGATCTTTAGGAAAGACATTTGAATATTCATTAACAACTGGAACTGATTCAAGATTGGGAGATTCGTAACAGAAAGCCTTTACATGCACGAGATAATACACACACCCCTTTGAAATCATTTTCCTTGCCCGAAGGTAGGAAACAAGCTGACCCCTGAAAGATGAAGTACTACCCTTCCACTCTAGGACGGGCTCATTTGGGAACTGAAATTGAACTATCCAGGTCCTGCAGTCGACTGTGGTATAGCAGGAATGAAGCCAATCCATGCCGAGAATGACATCAAAATGAGTCATCTCTAATTCGACTAAATCTACTAACGTGGATTTTTGAAATATCATAAATGGGCAATTCCTGTATACCCACCGAGCCATGATCATTTTACCCACTGGGGTAGAGACTGAAAAGGGCTCTGCTAAAATTTTGGGACTGATTCCGAAATCGCCTGTATGTATGGAGTGATAAAAGATAAGAATGAACCTGGATTTAGCAAAGCATAAACATGAACATGAAAAATCTATAATGTACCAGTAATGACATTAGGAGAATTTTCCTGATCTTGTTGAGTCTGAAGAGCATAGAGTGTATTTGGGCGTTGCCCACTAGTAGCACTGAAAGTGGCACCCTACTGGTTTCAGCAATTGGACTGAGCTGTGGAATGATTTTTCTGACCCTGATAACTGGACTGAGGACAATCTCTGACTCTGTGGCCTGGCTTTCCACAACCAAAACAAATATCACTATCAGCTCTACAAACACCCTGGTGGTTCTTACCACAAGTTTGACATAGGGGATTAGTTCGTGTATTGCTGACACTGCCCTGAGATTTAGAGCCGGGTGCTCTATCTCTGAACTTAGGAGATGGAGCACTGGCTGAAGAATAAACTGGAGCTGATGACTTGGGATAAAACTGGGAATGATTTTCTCTCTCTGATTTGGGTTGAGCAAAACTGAAACTGCCTGATCTTGCTCTCTTATTCTGCCTCTTCCTATCCCTAACCTTTTGCTCCTCTATTTGCTGAGCATGGGTCATGGCCTCGCTAAATTTATATCACTGTTCAGCATTGCATATCTACACTCATTTACCATGCTATCATTCACTCCTGACACAAACTTGCTCATCTTAGCCCTGTTGTCTGCAACTATATGAGGGGCATATCTAGATGGCTAAGTAAATATGAGAGAATACTCCCTAACCATCATATTTCCCTACCTGAGGTTGATAAACTCAAGAACTTTGACCTTCTTTAGCTCTTGGGGAAAGAATCTGTCTAAGAAAACCGTGTCAAATTTCTCCTATTCTATAGGACCTTCATCCTCTCACCTCTCAGACTTCTACTATTTGTACCAAGTGTGAGAAATATCCTATAACTGGTATGCGGCTAACTCGGATCTCTAAAAAGAAGTAACTCCCATGATTTCAATGACCTTCTGGACTTGGTCAATGAACTCCTGAGAGTCTTCATCAGACTTAGACCCGAAGAAAGATAAAGAGTTTATTCGGGTAAAGTCCTGAATTCTAGTTGTTGCGGAATTGGCCACTAGATTGGCTGGAATAACTGGTGGCCGTTCATTCTAGGTAGCCACAGACTGAGCAAGTGTTGTGAATACGACTCTAAACTCCGCATGAGAAACATGCTCGCCTAAAGGGTCTTCGGGCTGAGGAACTGGCTAGTTTCTTCTCTTTGGAGGCATATTCTAAAATATGAGAATGGATTAGACTGAGAGTTTAACTTGAGATTATGCAAACTAGCACGACATGAATACTGAAAGAAGGGAGATTGTTCCTAAAACATTTCATAGCCTCTTGCACATCAATGTGGTGCGTAACACACCCATGCACAAGACTCTACTAGATGTGGCTTTCAGACTTCCTAGGAGTCTATTGAACCTTAGGCTCTGATACCAAGTTGTAACACCCCGATTTTCTAAACCAAAATGCTACACGGTGCTTATGACGTTGAAGGACCATGAGCTAACCCATGGCTGATATCTGTACCTGTACACTATAATATATATGATAATAATGCAGAAAACATGAACATGTAGGTCATAAGGTTCAACTAAATAAAGAATCTGGTAAAATAACATCTATATGGGTAAAAGATACCCAAAACATATGAAAAATTAAATCAAATCTGAACTAAATCTGAACTGTATCTGAAAGCCTCGAAGTACTAACTAAATAAGGAGTTGAAGGAATATGTCTCCAACTAACTTCATAAATTGAAAACTAACTAAAATAATAAATGAATCGAATCATATCGTCCTCGAATGAAGAGGACTCACTGCAGCTCTGTATACTGGAATGTGAATGCTACTGCTGGTCTAGAACTCGTATCTCTGAACCTATGGTGTAACATAAAAAGAAAGCACCATAGCACGAATATGTTGGTACAACTGGAGTACTGAGTAAACGAGTGAGGTAGGCTGAACATAAATAGGGTTACATGCATGAACAATGCTAACTAACTGACTGATATAAATGTGAGAGTGCAAACATGCATACATAGAAACTGAGATCACGAATGCATGATAGCTAAATCGGTACGCTAATACATAGTTTACTAATAATTGATCATGATTGATACTATAGTTTTGAATACATGGGTGACTGTGCCTGATAGTCCTGTATCTGATGGAACTATCTGAGTTCTGTACTATAACTGAATTTGACTGTATCTGACAGTCCTGGTATACTAATATCTGAAGAACTATCTGGGTTCTTTTACTGAGACTAAGCTTGAAATTGTGGGAGGTAGTTGTTTAACCGACATACCCCAATAATTCATATAGCTAAGTTGGGGTCCAATCTCTGCCCCGACTGGAGGGGTGTCAATACTGCGCCACTGGAAAGGACAGTTGTGAGTGACCCTCAACTGGCAGGTACTCAAATGAGAATGGTGGGAACCCTCAACTGACAAGTTAAGTCACCTCATCAACCCTAGTCTGATAGGTTAAGATGTCTCAACCTACGCTAGCTATGTAGTTCTAGAACACAAGGATGACTTCTAAGAATCATACCCTAATTTGGCAGGTGAGTTCCCATCCTTGGGTTCACTCGGTGCTAACTTCTACTTTTATTTAAAGAGTCTGAACATGATTTAACTGACTATACAAGAACTAAGTAACTGACTTCTGTTGACTGACGGAATAGCACTACTATCTGAGATTTTGCTGAGATCATGAGATTTCGGAGGTTTCCTGAGTCACATGACTGACTGAGTTCTATAGATCATGGATTGACTGGGATTATCGAGGTAACGTGACTTGGCTCTAGGCATAGAACTATATTTTTTAGGTG
>NC_061121.1:50065141-50097683 GCF_002878395.1 Capsicum annuum
ATTATGTAGATAATTAAATAAGATTCCATCGATACAAATTTTTCCCAAATTCGATATTCTATTGAGAAGTTATGTCATTTTTAGTAAAGTAGTGTGCCATTGAGGCAAGCACCGCATTGTGAAAAGGGCCAATTTGACAATTGTTAATTTCTAGTGGACCTCCGCTATTGGCCCATATCACAGAGAAGTTTCAGGTCCTAGTTGTCCTTTTCCAGTGGCTCACCATGATGGTGGTGCTTGTGGTGATGGCCAAAATAGGACTCGTCCCTTTTTCAGAGGGCCAACGCGATTTCACTGTATTGCGTTGGAACCCCGTTTCCCAGTTATCAAAATCTAGTGAGCTGCTTTGATAGTGGTGCATTGCGGTGACATGAAAAATCAGGATTTTTTCCTTATTTTAGTTCTGATGTGAATTTTAAAAAGGGCACTTTGCTTAATTCCCAAGCCCCCAATTCATGTAAAACACAAGATCAAGCTCATTCTAAGCACTTTATGCTTAATTTCATCCGTTCTCTCTCAAAAGGAAAATCCTAGAGCTCAAAACTTAAGCTCCAAGAAATCAAAATTCCTCTATTGTTTATCCAAGAAAGCTCTAAATTGAGGATTCCCAAATCAAGATAACCAAGAGTTCATCTTCAAAGGCTCAAATAGAGATTCAAGTTCAAGCTTTCTTAGAAATTTCATCAATTAAGGTATGTGGGGTTTATGAACATGGACTTTCTTTCATCCTTGTGACCAAAACTAGCTTTTAACTACAAATTACATGATTTTATATGAATATACATGAGTTTTAAATTATGGTTCATACCCATTATTGCTAATTGCAAGATTATGAGATTTCAAGTGATTTAGAAGTTGAATTGCATGTTTATTTTCATAATTTTATGTTTTCATGCCTATTGCAGTAATTTCCAAATTTTGAGATGAATTATAATTGTTTTCATTACCAAGCATGTTATTATGATGTTTTAAAATAAGATTGATGCATGGGTTACTATCCCAAGATTGAATGTTGTTATTTAAAAAAATGATTATGATTTAAGCATCAGATGATCAGTTTATTTTTAATTTTTCAGAAAACTTTGATCTTTTGATCCTCAGATAAGATTTGGAATCCACTTTACAGATTACAAAAATCAAATTAGTTTTACTTACAGTATGAATCAGATAAATGCATAATTGGTTTCAAAATAAACCCTTATGCTAGCTTTTAAAGTGGATTTTCAACAGAATGAGCATACAAATTAAAAGGGAATAGTATTTAGCATCGAGTTAGAAGTGTGGGATTAGCGTGCCCTATCTTCCACAGAACTACGTAGCCAATGTAGGTACAGATTTAGATTATTCCTATTTCTATATGGATGATGGTTTCAGATGTGATCACTTAGATTAGGTGATACTCCTTAGCAAGAGTATGACACCTCTCGCCATCATGAGGATTTCCCCTTAGGGAAACAATATGTTGGACTCCATGTTAGCTCACATGGTTTATATCGGTTAGAAGAACCTCCCTAAGGTTTTAAGCTTACAACATAACAGAAAAGAATAATAGAAAAAGCTTTTAGAAAACTAAGTGTAAAGGCTCACAACTTTATTCAGATTATACATTACATAAGATACTAGCTACAAATTTCAGCTTTCATATTTCAGATATAGAAGTGAGTCCCTTTTTACACTTAGATAGTATGATTTACAGATAAAACATTAGTACAGATTTTGGAACTAAATGTTGTGACTCACTAGATTTACAAAGTCTGATTTGCTATTCATGATTACAAATTTTAATTTTAAGATATTCTAGTTTATGTGAGTCATTTACATTTAGCATGCATCATTTTACAAACTATGATGATGATTGATATTATGTTTTACTTATGCATTCACCCCCATAAAATCATTACATCCTTAAAGTAATGATCCATACATACGTCTATATGCTACATTGTCTCATAATGTAGGTTTAGGTGCTCCGATTCAGTAGCGTGAGTAATTTCGAGCATCTTCATCTACATCCGGACAGTTGGAGAGTCCTTATAGTTGGGGACTTAGTCATTCAGTTTATTTTCAGCTTATCAGTTTAGATAATTAATTATTCTTTTCATACAGTTCAAGTCAGCTGGGTGTTTGTCCCAGTGACTTTCTAGATATTAGTAGTAGAGTCATGTCAAACTGCTAGTTTTTATATAAAATTTCAGTATTGTTTTATCAGACCAATGAGACTAGTAGTTTTTAGATATTATATTCAGATATTTTCTGCATTCATTATGATTTTGATGTCTATATTTCCATTAGTATGAGATTCAGACTTAGTAGAAAGCTAACTGTGTTAGCTTAAGGATACTCATAGTATTGATCACCGCGTGATGTCTCAGAACTAATTTTTGGGGCATCACACCATCTCTAGGTATGTGGGATTTCATCAATGGATTCCTTCCAGCCATTGTGTCCCAAAGTTTTCACTAAATTTTCAAGTTAAATTCACTCTTCAAGTTTAGGGTTCCATGGAAAGCATAAGTCTCATATTTTTTTTTGTTTATTTCTTATATTCAACCATAAATATGTGTTTTCCCATAAGTTTAAGTATTTTCCCATACTTTGAATCATGAAATTCCTTTGTGTTGATGAATTGTTGGTTTTGTGCTATTATGAAATTCCCCACCATGACCAGTTTTAACAGTATCATATCTAGTGCATTTTTCAGAGCTGGTGGGTTATGAACACCTGATACCTATGGATTCATGCATATATCAGTTTACATATTCTTAAGTACTTCAGATTTATGCATATATTATTATTTTCAAAATATTATTACATTGAGCATATCAGTCATTAGTGTCTTTCAGTTGGGCTTAGCACCGATCAAATACAGACCTTTAGTAGCAGACCCTAAGTTCTAGACCTACCGCGCCATTGTAGGTTATAA
Organism: Capsicum annuum; assembly: GCF_002878395.1. NCBI lineage: Eukaryota > Viridiplantae > Streptophyta > Magnoliopsida > Solanales > Solanaceae > Capsicum > Capsicum annuum. The sequence goes on from NC_061121.1 coordinate 50,068,065, forward strand.
GGGTCAGGCTCCACCTCAGGACTAATACCCTAGTCTTTATGGACACTAATATAGTGGATCTATGCTAGTCAGTGTTCGTACCTTTGGTAAGGTAATGAACACCTATCCGACTGGGGTTATAGGTTGGACCCAGGTCAAATAAGTTTGGGGTATGTCGGTTAATTTTAGCTCCTACAATCCTCTATTTATGTTTCCGTTTAAAAATTTGCATGACCTTGTATTTCGTTATTCAGTTTTCATACAATACATGTTCACACTTGGTCTTGCATCAGTACACCATGTTACATACATCATACTTAGTTTATCTTAGATATTTCTCCCAGCTCACATACTCAGTATATTCAAAGTACTGATCGTATACTTTTCCTGCACTATATCGTCTTATACTATGGGTTCTGATGCTCAGTATCCCGATTGAGTTTAGCACATTCTCATACCATATCAACAATGGCGTTTTGTGAGTCCTCATTATTTGAGTACTATTTATTATCATATCTTTTTAGTATCTTTATTTAGTTTTGAACATTTAGGGTTAGTTGGGGTTTTTTCCTAACAACTTATATGAGTAGAGGTTTTTAGACAAATAGTTAGTTGTGTTTTCAAATTATTTAGTATTTCAAACAGTTTTAGTTGATATTTAGTATTTATTTTGTTATTATTATTATCAGCTCATTTAAGTTTGAGTTTTTACTCAGTACCTTATTATTTTCTTCAGTATCCTTAGCATCATGCTAAGCCACAGGTTAGCTTGGGATCACTTGTGACTCTAAGAACTGTGTTACAACTAGGAGAAGTCTTGATTTATTACATACTTGGTATCAAATCAGTAGGTTTAAAGTGTCCTAGGGTGTCTGAAAGTCACATTAAGAAGAATCTTGTTCATGGGTATGAAGCATGTCATATTTATGAGTGTAAGGATACACATTATTTTAGAAAAGTGTCAGTTCTTTCATGATCATGCCATGCGATAGAGTGTGAACTCTATTAAAATTCTTCTTTTAACTCGCCCTCTACCTATTTACAATATATTCCTCCCAAAATAACTAACAAATGGGGGAGTAGGAATCAGCAAGCACCACCACCAATCCCAGAAGACCCTCTAAATAAATAGTCTTCCACATTGAGTTTAGGGCTTCTTTCACAGCATTAGCCCAGTTAATGCCAGCTTAGAATAACCAAAAAGTTGTTGGACCAGCTAACGCAGCTGTGAATACGACAACAACTAGAGTCCGAGACTTTACTTAGATGAATCTACCGATATTCTTTTGGTCTAAGACCAAAAAGGATCCATTGGAGTTTTTTGGATAGTATTCAAAAGGTGACTAAAATCATGGATGTCACTTTAATAGAAAGTGCTAATTTGGATGCTTACTATTATAAAGAGTGGTTCACACATGTTTCAAGCAGTGGTAGAAGGATAGAGGTGCAGATGTAGGGTCGGTCGAGTGGGATGACTTTGTTGCTCTATTTCTAGATAGGTTCTTCCCACCTAAGTTGAGAAAAGTCAAGGTACATGAGTTCATAAACCTAAAGTTGGGAAAAATGAGTGTGAAATAGTACTCACTCAAGTTTACTTAGCTGGAAATGTATGTTCAACTATGGTTGTTGACTCTAGGGCCTGACTGAGCAAGTTTATATTAGGTGTTTCTGAGGACGTGGCTAAAAAGTGTAGAATAACCATGTTTGTTAAGAAGATGGACATCTCTAGATTGACAGTCCATGCTTAATAGATTGAAGAAAATAAAACCAAGGAGAATAAAAGAGGGAATAAAAGGGCTAGAACCGGTAGCTTTAATTTCTTTCAGCAGAGGTCAGATAGTTGTAATCATTCTTAGTTCTGCCCAATTTTTTTCTCCAACCCTACCTTCTGCTAGTGCTCCAGTACCCAGATTTAGGCAGGATACTCATGATAGGGTGACAGGCTCTAAGTCCCAGAGTAGTGTGACTAGTGTTTGCACTAACCCAATTTTAGAGAAATATGGTAGGAACTATAAGGGTGAGTGTTTGATAGGTACTGATGCATATTTTGGGTATGGCAATTCAGGCCACAGATTGAGGGATTATCTAGGAGATGCATAGATAGGTAAGGATGTTCATCATCGAAGCCTATTTAAATCTTCAGTTACTCTAATAGGTCGCCCTATTCGGCAGGGTTCCACTTCTAATGCAACTTTTGGAGATAATCGGGGTAGTTTTTATGCCCTTCAAACTCGACAGGATTAGGAGAGTTCTCCTAATGTGGTCACTGGTGTGTTGCAAGATTTTGATATTCATCTTATATGGTGCTAGATCTTGGAGCTATATTTTCCATTGTGACCCCTATATAGCAGTAGATTTTAGCGTCAGTCCCAAGATCTTTGTAGAACCCTTGTTTATTTCCACTCCAATAGATAGTTCAATCATAGCCAGATGGGTATATAGATATTGCCTAGTTACAGTATTCGAGCAAGTTACTTCAATCGACCTTGTAGAATTTGACATAACCTATTTTGATGTTATTCTTGGCATGGATTGGCTCTATTCTTGCTATACCTCAGTTGATTATAGGAACAAAGTAGTCCAATTTTTAATTTCCTAATAAGCCAGTCTTAGTGTGGAAGGGTAGTACCTCAGTGTCTATAGGACGGTGTATCTGTTTCCTGAATGCAAGGAAAATAATTCCCAAAAGGTGTATCTATCATCTTGTTAGAGTCAAAGATTCAAGGTATAAAACCTCAAATCTTAAGTCAGTTTTAATAGTAAATAAATTTACAAAATTATTTTGTGAAGATATGTACAGAGTTCCCCCCGAGCAGGAAATTGACTTTAGAATAGATCTGTTTCTAAATACCCAACCTATTTCAGTTCCACCTTATAGGATGGCTCTATCCAAGCTTTATTAAATAAAGAAACAGTAGAAAAATATCCTAGACAAGGGTTTTATCAAGCCTAGTGTCTTTCCATGGGGTGCACCAGTTCTTTTTGTGCGCACGAAAGATAGTTTATCAGAATGTGCATTGACTATCATCAATTAAACAAAGTCAAAGTCAAGAATAAGTTCCCATCCCTAGTATTGATGACTTATTCGACCAAATTTAGGGTGCAAATTGTTTTTCTAAGATAGACCTCAAATCCAGCTATCATCATCTATGACTCAAAGAATATAACATTCTGAGATAGACTTCAGAACCTGATATGGTCACTTTGAATTTGTTGTTATACCTTTTAGACTAGTAAATTCTTTTGTAGCTTTTATGGACTTGCTGAATAGGGGTTTCAAGCAGTACTTAGACATGTTCATTATAGTCTTCATTGATGATGTCCTCATTTGTTCTCAGAGTGATAGTGAATACGCAGATCATCTGAGGATTGTCTTGCAGACTCTTAAAGATCACTAATTATTTGCTAAGTTTATCAAGTGTGAATTCTAGTTGATATTAGTAGTATTTCTTGGTCATATTATTTCAAGTGAAGGCATTCGAGTTGATTCTCAAAAGACCAAAGTAGTGAGGAACTAGACAAGACCCATATCTCCATTAGATATTAGGAGTTTCTTGGGTTTAGCAGGCTACTTCAAATAGTTTACTGAAGGATTTTCCCCTATTTCTTCTGCTATATCCAGTCTGACTCGGTAGAAAGTTAAATTTCAGAGGTTCAATTCTTACGAGAAGATTTTTCAGGATTTAAAGACTTAACTCACCTTCGCTCTAGTTTTCACTCTGCTAGAGGGTTCAAACAATTTTGTGGTTTACAGTTATGCTTTAAGAATTGGTCTTGGTCATGTGTTGATGAAGAAGGGAAAGGTTATGTCATATGCCTTTAGAAAACTCAAACCTCATGAGAAGAACTATCCGACTCATGATCTTGAGTTTGAAGTAGTCGTGTTTTCCCTAAAGATTTAGAGGCATTACCTTTATGGGGTTCATATGGATGTATTTAGTGATCATAAGAGTCTCCAATATATGTTCAGTCATATCTAAATCTTTGTCAGAGAAGGTGGCTAGATTTGTTGAAGGACTATGATATGTGCGCCTTGTACCACCCGAGTAAAGAAAATATTATGGCTTACACTCTTAGAAGATTGTTTATGGGGAGTGTTGCTCACGCTGAGAATGATAAGAAAGAGTTAGTTTGTGAGTTTCACCGACTTGCTAGGTTGGGAGTTTTGTTGGTTGATTAAACCGAAGGTAATGCCTTGGTTTAGAATGTCTTAGATCTTCTTTGGCAGCTGAGGTAAAGGAAAAGCAAGATAGGCATCCTATTTTGCTTAAGTTGAAAGAAGGAGCTTAGAATTAGAAGGTTGAGATTTTCTCCCAAGTGGGAGATGGTGTTCTTCGTTATTAGGGAAGACTATGTGTTTTGGATATAGATGACCTGAGACAATGGATGTTATAAGAAGCTCACAATTCTCGATATTATATTCACCCAGGAGCCACTAAGATGTACCATGATTTATGGGAAGTCTATTGGTAGAATGGCATGAAGAGAATATTACAAAATTTGTGGCTAAGTGTCCTAATTTCCAGTAGGTAAGGTTGAGCCCCAGAGACGAGGTAGTGTGCTTCAGGAAATTAACATTTTTACTTAGAAATGGGAAGTGGTGAATATGGACTTCATCACAGGGTTTGACGTGTACTCGTTGACAGTATGCTTCTATTTAGGTTATTGTGAACCGAATGACTAAGTCAGCCTACTTCCTACAAGTTAACACTTTAGATTCAATCAAAGATTATGCTAAATTCTACCTTAGGGAGTTGGTGAAATTGCATAGAGTCCCTTTGGCTACTATTTTAGATAGAGGTACCCAATTTACTTCTCAATTTTGGAAGATGTTTTAGAAGGGTCTTGGTACCCAAGTTTATCTTATTATAACTTTCACCCACCGATAGATGGTCAGGCATAAAGGACCATTCAGACCTTAAAGTATATATTGAGAGTGTGCGTGATTTATTTCAAGGGTAGTTGGGATGATTATTTATCTTTGATTGATTTTGCAATAATAACAACTATCACTCTAGTATTCAGATGACTCTATTTGAAGCACTTTATGGGAGGAGATGTATTGGTGATCGTAATCAAAATGGCACCATTACTGGGGAGTGATACTTAGTTTTCACTTGTGCGATGTTAATTGTAGCTTTGAGTATACCTGTGGGAATTTTGATTTACTTTGTTTATTGTTTTGGTTTCTTTGTAGGTGATTTCAATAGTGTCCACAACACTATGAGCGACCACGAAAGTAATGTTTAGCTTTTGATGGTCCTCTTGATGATGAGGAGAAACTTCATAATGTTGGAAGTGCTAGTGCCATCTGTATTCCACCTAATAAAGGGAACGAGGTATTCCACTTTATGAGCGTCATGTTGCATATGCTTTAAATGAAGGGTCTCTTGGAGGGCAAGCTCATATGGACCCCAATTTACATTTGAAAAACTTTGTAGAAGTTTGTGCCCCCTTTGATATTGCACACATCTGTAAGAATTAATCCAGTTGTAGCTTCGATCTCTTTCAGCCGGGTTAATTACTTTGTGGGATGAACTTACCATGTCATTCCTAGACCGATACTTCCCATTATCTAAGATGATAAAATTATGTGATAAAATCACAAACTTTCATCAATTGAATGGAGAGCCTCTATACGAGGAGTGGGAGAGATTTAATGGGAAGCTCATGCAATGTCCAAACCATGAGGTCCCAGAGAAGATGCTTCTCCAAATTATCTACCGGGCTTTGTATCAACTAAACAAAACTGTGGTGGATAATGCGGTCGGGGTATCATTTGTGAAGTTGTCTTATAATATGGCTACAAACTTGCTTGAGGAAGTCACAAAGCAAAATCAGGTATGGCATACCCAAGACACCAAGGTTTCTAAAAGGGCTCCTACCACCTCCTATGTTGATAAAGAGCAAAAGAAAAGAGATAAAGAGGGGGAGGAGAACATGGAAAAATAATGATATAATTAGAGTTTCTAACGAAATATGTGATGGGTGCACCTACAAAAATGGTGAATGTCATTGTATCCAAGGGCTATGATGAAAAAGCGGTCAAGAGGCTTGATAAAGAGATTCAATAGTTGGCTAATTATCCAGTGGGTTACCGCCCGGCCTATCAAAGGAAAAGTGGGAACCAAGGTTGGATAGTTAGTTAAAGGGAGCGGGATTGGCATGATCATAATAGAGATCGCAATTAGAGAGACAATGAAAGAGAATATGATTGATATGTTCCTCTCCCTGACCGAGCAAAGGGTAAAGAATCCAACTTTGTTGATCCTACAAAATTCAAGACCGAAGATGTATTAGCAAGGGTTTTGATGAGGGTGAAGGGAATGGAAAAAATGGTCCGTGGATTAAAAGGAAAATTTTTGCAAATTAAATAAAATGTGGTATCACACTCCACTTCGATCAAGAAATTGGAAACTCAAATTGGATAAATCTCTACTCAACTTAATGCTATACAAAAAAGAGGTCTTCCTACTGACATCGTTGTGAATTTGAAAAATGATGCCCAAGTGTTGTCTATTGTCACAAGGAAAAGTAAGACCCTCGGTGATCTTATGGTGTATGTTAAAAAAGAGACCAATATTGAACAATCAAATATGAAGAAGAAGCATATGAATGATTCAAATGAGGAGGCTCTGAATCTTATGAAGGGAATGAAAAAGAATCGATATTAAATGAAAAAGTGGATGATGAAGAGGGAGATCCGAAGATAGTTCAAAATGATGAAGTGCAAAGTGATTTGATGCCTACTATGAAGGTTCCCCCTCCATTCCTTCAAAGGCTCAAAAAGAAGGAGGATAATTCTAAATTCAAAACATTCCTTGCTAAGCTTAGCAATCTATGAATTAGTATCCCATTGCTAGAGGCAATTCAAGAGATCCCGGGGTATGCTAAGATTATGAAAAATTTGATGTCAAAAAAGAGGCTTGTTGAGGGTAACACCATTGAAGTGACCCATGGATGTATCGCTATCATGTTTAGTGCGATAGCGGAGAAGAAAGAAATCCCGATGCCTTTACAATTCTATGCACCATAGGGACACACGAGTTTGAAAAAGCTTTATATGAACTTGGTACAAACATCAATCTCATGCCCTATTCAATCTATCAAAAACCTGGTTTGAGCACTCCTACACCAACAACAATAAGGCTTTTCATAGTGGACCGATCTATCAAAAGACCAGTGGGAGTTTTGTTTGATGTTTTGATGAAGGTGGACTGCTTCATCTTCTGGCGGACTTCGTAGTGCTTGATTTCAAAAAAGACCAAGATATACCTATTCCTTGCAACCAGAAGAGATATTTTTGATATGGAGTTAAGAGAAATGAGATTTTGGGTCAATAATGATGAAATGTCCTTTCGATATGCATAATGGAAAAACAACCTATGGAGCTTCAAGTGGTGTTGGTTATTGATGTTATAGATGAGGAGGTGAATGATGGGTCCCCTGAAGATCCAACTTGAAAATATGAAGAATGTCGTGCCATGGTGATAAATAAGGCACTATGTGTGAGGCAAACTACAAATGCCACAAAAGTAGCTCATATCTTTCGTTTTTAATTTAGTAGAATAGATTTTAATTTTATTGTTGATTAATCCATGCATTTGTGGCACTATGGGGTGTTTGAATGAGGCTAAACAAGGAAAAGTGTGAAATTTTTGTGTGCAATGGACTAAGAAGGGAAATAGAGGACCCAAAGTGACCTCAATTACCACGACCGCGACATCCATGCTGCTTTAATTGTGATAGACGCATATCCACAATCATAGAATGTAGACCACAATTGCGGTAAAGGCTGGTTGAGAAAATAGTCGACAGTCCCATTTCCCCCACACTCCCTTTTCAAATTTTTCCTCAAATTGCACCCGCTCTTGACCGTGCTTTGAACATCCAAATTTTGCATTACATCTCATCCGTATCCTCAATTTAGTATGTAGTTCTAAATATCTCTTTTGTGTGTATGTGTAGGTTGCAGAATGCATAAAATAGGGAGGGCCTAAAATTATGCTTTTCATTTCTAGATTGTTGCTTATTTGTATTTGTGTGGTATGGTTCACTATCAAAAGTGGTGTGCACACATTTGGGGAAGTCTTGAGTACCCAAATTGTGTTTAATTTGAAAGAGTTAGGTTGTGCATACCAAGTTCTCAATCGAATGCCTAAACAAATTCATAACTAATATTTCCATGCCCTAAGGGCACAATCGAGTACAAATGAACCTTGTACAATGTTCATGATGTTAATTTTTGCTTTGGAACAAGAATTGGAATTAAAATTAGTCATTTTGAGTCTTGTGAAATTTTGGTCGACCTGACCTCAATTACTGCGATTGCGGTCTATAGATCGTGATCATCATACCACGATCGTGACCCAGTGTCCCACGATCGCAGCATTTAAGGTTGATTTTCAGCCAAAGCCAAAATTTCTATAGGGCCATTTCATGCCCAAATCTTAACAAGTAACCATCCCATGAGCTTAATTGGACAACATAGCATAGTTTTTGCATGAAAATGTTAATGATGAGTATTTTTGAGTTTTTCTCATGTTCTCCAGGTTTACATCATGGGAGATTATGACCAAATCTGGTCATGGCCCCTGAATGCCACAACCAGTACTATGGTGATCTCCCAAAGACAAAGTTGCTTCCAGAGAGGGGCATATGTTTGGAAAAGGTGCCAGAAAAGTTTTCAGCATTCCATGATAGACTCATAGCTACTGGGTGGAGATGTATTGCCCTGGATCCTTTTTGGGAAAATGATTAGTGGGTACAAGAGTCTACACTAACCTTATGATAGTATCTCTCTCTGATCTAGTCATCAAGATCCTCAGGAAGGAGGTCCACTTTGGTGATGAACAAATAAATGACCTATATGGGCTATCGAATGTAGACATGGCTCAATTTGAGGAAAAAGGGTGTGAACTGGAAAGTTAGATAGCTGATAAGTTGTGCCCTGGTAGGGAGGTTCCTTGGGCGGTCACCAAGAAGGGGATATCCATGAATGATTTCAAAGCAGAGGCAAGAATGTAGCTACACATTATTTTTGGTCGAGTTTCTCTATGCACGCACATGACTGCTATCCCAGATATGAGATCTCAAATGATTGCTTGTATACTAGACAACATTCCTTTAAATGTTGGTCAGCTTGTGATCTCAGACATGGAGTATTTCAAGACTCATGTTAGTATGCATCTCTTTTCCCTTCTTTAATTACAAAGCTATGCAAGAGAGCCAAGGTTGAGGTACACCTAAAGGACACTTGGGTGAGCCCAACCACCCCTATTTGTCCTCTCAAGATCTAAGGTAAGAGAGCATAATGAAAGAGCAAGAAGAGGAAGATTGACTTGGGCAATTGACATTTGAGGATACAGAATCTTACAGGCCATCTATAGTCGGCCTCTTTAATGAAATCTCATTTGATTTAAGGGTAATAAAGGAGCTTATAGCTGGATTGCCTCAGCATCCAGGAGATCCATCCACCACCTGTCATTCTTATATGGCTCAGTATGATTATAAGAGATACTAAAAGGATCAAAAGACACAAGAAGCCACCATTCCTAGACTTGTGAGGGCCTACTCATCTTTGGCAGAGTTTTACAGGAGGATTAGGGACTCACATGAGAATATGAAGAAGAGGGACAATTTTTTCACCAAGATGTGGAGGGGGTGAAGGACCTAAAACACTGAGATAGACTTCCTTCTTCCAGAGTTAAGAGTGATAATGAGGCCCCAACTTAGTGATCTGGTTCTGTTAATATTGGAGATAATGCAGAGTCTGAGGATGACACCAACTCTTGATGAGGTTACAAGGAGCACTATTTTTCTCTCCTTATACTTTATTGATTATGTAGTGAGGTCACAGAAAGCTTCTTAGTTGGGGGTGCCTATTTCCATATCATTCATATTGTCTTGTATTATTGAGATATTTTTGGATATTCTTATGTTATTTTGGATGATTTTTATTTTTCTGGGTTGTAATATTCGGGCACTCTGATGGTGCCCATATTCATGGATTAGCTGTTTGTTTCATTTTTGGATTTTCATTTTATCTTTATTTTATTTATGGTGATATCGGGTGAGACTTTCCCTATGATAGATTGAATGATGACATTCTTAAGGAAAAATTATCATGATTGGTTTTTGAGCCATGGATGTAGGGAAAGTCTGAGTACCCATAGCATCAGAGCAATAAATACAAGGGAAATCGAAGTACCTGTGGCAGTTTGAATTTAGGATCACACTTATACCTATGGTTAACTTTGAGTAGCCATATGGTTTGCCCTCATGAAAGTCGAAATATGAGACAATGGCTTGGTTTGGTGCCATAAATATAAAATTATGCGTGGTGAAAATATGAAGCAAACACCCCCCTCTGTCTAAAAATTTTTGAAAATCAAGGGCATGGACGTGAATAATTTTGTAACAATACTTTACCTCTTTTTGTGTCTCCTAAGTTTTTAGATTGTAGAAATAATTGACAAATACTCCCTTTGTCTCTAGTAGGAGGGTGTAGTCACTTTTTTCCTAAATGATACCATACCCTTTCCCTGAATCTACATTACAAACCTAAAAAGTCCTTCGAGATCTCCAACCAAGTGTAGTCATAGTAGTGGCGCTTAAAAATAAGGGCAAGACTATGGTATGGCACTTGTTAGCATTGAGAGAGTCTTTTTAAGAGAGATTGTTTTGCACTAACATCCCTTATAGAATATTTTATAATTTGGTGTGCGGGATTTTCTTCTTGTGAGGCGGTATGTAAATGAATTGAGGTAGGTTAAATTGTCATTTTCCCTCAAAAGAGGCAAAGAAGTATAGTTAAGTTGCTTTCAATCGGGAGCCACCTCTAGAGAGTTGGTGAGTATTGCATTATTATTCCTTAAAGTCCTTGGTATCTTTGATATTGTGTTTTATGTTGAGGGGAGTTATGAGAATAGCTTTTCCCATGCCGAGAGCTACTTGTGGTGTCAATCAAGTTTGGAGTCATTGTGATCATTTGGTTGTATAAATGGGCTTAAAGTTTCATTGTCTCATTGAGTAAGAAGTAGTGTTGCATGAGGACAAGCAAAGATTTAAGCTGGGGGAGTTGATAAATGGTGAATTTACCACTTATTTACGTCCAAAGTTTGTGCACACTACTATTATTTGAAGGTATGAATGAGACAAATTTGTTAGTTGAATGCACTAATTTCCACATTTTATAGGTATACAGGTAATAAGAAGGAAAGACGTGGAATTGAGCTTAAAAGGGATCAAAAAGAGAAGAGAAGTGCGAGAGCAGGAAATGGTCTCAGTTACCACGATCGCAGCCTGAGGGCCATGATCATGGCCAGTTAACCTAGATCAAATCTAACGATCATGAGGATCTGAAGGCGATCGTGGTGCCCAAAATCACGGTCAATCTATCGTGATTGTGGAAAATAGGTTTTTGCCCAAGGGAAATTCTATAAATTTATGTAGACGACCCCAAATCCTTTAAAAGTCTAAAAACCTTTCCCATTTGGTATTCATCAACTTTGAAACTTGAAATTGGAGACTTTGTAAACCCTACCAAATTGGAAAATTTTAGTGTAGTTAATTTTTCAACTAGTTTTGGTTGCAATTGAAGTTGGATATTGGATTACTCTTGAAGCATTGAACAATCAATTTGGTATATTTCTTCTTCCTAACTTCATAAGTATCTAAACAATTTCTCTTGGAATTATGTTGAAATAGGGTGCAAATATGTGTGGGTTGTATTTTATTAGTGTAGATTCTTGGTTATTGATTGTTGGTTTCACTATTGCTTTCTTAATTTAGTTGGGATTTATAGGTGAAAACCCCAAATTCCCAAAATGGATTTGTGGGTGAAAACCCTAAATTCCTAAAAGCTCATGTCATCCTTGGAAGATGGATGTGAGTGAACTTTTGGATCCTATATCATCCTTGAAAGAAGGATATGGTAACAAGAAAATAGTGAACAATAGTAAATGTAGTTGAGAATTAGCTGGGTCTTGGGCATCTTCTTAGAAAGAGGGATGCCCAATTTAGACATTAAGTGGATTTGATTGCCAGATCTATGAGGTATTCGAAATCATCCATGGATGATAATCTTGAGGTTTTGTTGATAAACTAGCCTCAAGAATTCCTAACTTAACCTACCCACGTAGTTGATGACTAGAATGTGCACTCAATTATCATGATCCATGCATTATTTGCCCCTAGGAAGACATAATCCCAAGACTTATCACATATCAAAATCTTCACCATAATCTTCACTTTAAGTTGGTAGTTTGAGTTGATTTTGATCGAAGAACATTCCAAACCAAATTCCCCCCATTTTAATTCATACATTTTACTTTGTTTATATATGGGCACACACTTAGACACTATCAACACTTCTAGGTTTTGAGGGATAGACTCACTCCTTGAGGATTCGACCTCAATGTGAGTTGATCTTTATTTACAACAATCCTCCTATATCCAAACTATGGTATAGGTGAGATTAATCATCCACTTGTGGATCTAAGCCCCATGTTATGACTAGGAGAAAGTCTCGAATCGTGACACCCTATTACATGTCTAAATCACTTCTTGCACTATCAAAATATTATGTTTAATTCTACATATAATTGAAGTATGCTTCTAATCTTAGCTTGAATTTTTTGGGTGTTATAGAAAGGGTTTGAGATGATTTATTGCATAAGCCAATTGGGAGAAATTTCTAAGATGATTTGCATTTTTGAATTTTAGGGATAAGGAAGATATAAATTTAGTTTATATCAGTGGGGAAACTTTGGGTTCTATACACTTCATATATGAACTCTTTAACAAATTGGCCTATGATGTTCCAAACTTTTCTATTAGAAAAAAGAATGAAAATTGTCAAGCCCTGGTGATTTGAAAGAGTGAATGGCCATTTAAATATCTGAATACTTAAGAGAGACACCTAGGCTAGTACGAAAAATTCAATTAAAAAGAGGGGACAATGTTGGAGATGTTATGTTTAAAAGTGGTGGTATGAGAGGGAGTAGAAATATTTTGAAAAAAAATTATGGTGTGAAAAAGTAGACTATTGTGATTCCTTGATCATCAACGAATTATTTTTCCTATGCTTATTGATAGCAGATAGGTGAAAGAATTTTGGATTAGGATTTCCTTCATTAATCTAATTGATACGGGATCGAAGTTTCCAATAATCTTTCCACTTTTAACAGATCACTATATCAATCCTAAGATCATAATCAAGGTATTTAATGTAGAGGGTAGTGGGAAAACATGAGGATTTTGGAATCCTAGCCAGACATGCCACTAAAATATTTTTCTTTTTCATTATATCTCCAAAGCCATTTTTTCTCCAGGTTTATATAATATTCTAGAAGAGTTCTTTTTCTTAAAGGAGTCTTTATCATCCTAACAGTTTTGGACATGACCTCTAAATTCAGGGTGAGAACACCCAAAAAGTTTTCAAATTAAAAATTTTGACCCTCAAAATAGAGGCATTTGATTGAAGAGTGAGGAAGAGTGAAATATAATAGAAATTGATTTTAAGGGAAGTAGGCTTCTGTAGCATCTAAATAGGTATGAATCCACTCTTTTGCAAGACAATAATTCAACCTTTCAAAAGTTAAGCCCCCACCGTTTGTGATTCGACCCAGTGTAACGAGAGACCTTAAACCCTAGATCTAAAAGGTTACAACAATTAATACAATAAGTAAATTAATGGGACCTATTAGGGTTAAAGAGGTGGGCTCATCATTTTTCTATTTGACATATGACATCATTAATTGACCCTAGAAAGTCAAAGGCCATTATAGGATTCACTTAAATTATTTAGGCTTTCCCAAATAGTATTCCTAGTTACAATATTAGTATTGGCATAAATTATACTTAATAACCAAGGTTTCTGATTAGGTCATACCTGCACCATATGGAGCTCCTGAGAAGAATGTTTAATACTATTCAGTATAACCAAATTATCATGCCTTCAGATGATATTACCACTTGACCTATCAACTACCAAAACTTCAAGCATACCATTAAAATAAAGATCATCCCTCAAAAAAATAGTCATCGAGTCTACTATCTGAGAGGCTAAAATAGCGAGATTGTGAGTCATGATAATCTCCTTAAGATTTCTCTTAAAGGCATCATTTTGAGCTCCATTTATGTTCCAGATAATGATGGAGTCAACACTATTTAGTAGAAACTAAGAATTTTGTTGGCTATCTACAGGTGGAATCTTTATAGTTAGATTCAACATGTCTGCTACTTTGGTTGTTGTTGAGTTAAATAGAAGACAAAAAGTGAGAGCAATTCTTAAGATTCAAAGGTCATTTGAAGATATTTCTTATTTTCCTTCCTCGAAAAGATCATACGATCAACTATTTTTTAGATTTGATTTTTGTGAATGAGTAAGTCAGATCCTCCCTTCATCCTCTACTTACATGTCTTCCATGTGGGGTTCTTTTATTTGTGATGGTACTAGTGGTTGTAGAATCCAAGGTTGGAAAAAAGGTTTTTTTTGAGTCGCTTTCATTGGAAAAAAAAGAAAACACAGGACTTTCCTCACTGAAGTCAAAAGTAGTTACAAGTTAGTGGGAAGGTTCCATACCTATCGCATAGCTTGGAAGAGAACCAGAGCAATCAATGAGGCTAGGTTATTTAATAGATTGTTTAACCATATATGATTCATATAGTTGTCCTGTTGTTTATCAATGTTTTCGGATACAAGAATTTGTATTTAGGTACAACAACTTCAACACAAGTTCAAGTATTAAAACAAGAACACATATGAAGTTATATAACACCCTCAACATAAGATCAAAAAGACCTTTCAAAGAAGTGAATATTATTTTTTTAGAAATTTAGATGAAACCGAAAAGGCCAAGTCCTTCGGCTTCATGAAGTGTCCTTAAGGAAATAATTCCCCTCAAGTACCCGAGGTTGCAGAATTTTTCTCCTAGGATAAAATGGCCTAACAATCCGACTGTAGTGGTACCTCAAATGATCGGATTATCTTCAAACTCACTCAACGATTAGATATCACACAAAGTATATTTTCAGAAAACAAGAAGTGTTTTATTGTAGAAATTTTTTTCACTTCTAAACCTTTGGATAAATGCAGGTTTATATAGCCATCAAGTGCCCCTTCCAAAAGGTGGCAATGGTTCATCCGAAAAGGTGTATCCTTTGGAGGAGTCATGTCTGTTTATTTGAAACATTGTGTCTTTTTCTAAACAGACACAACTATCTGAACAATCACTCTTTTTCTAAAACAATATGTCTTTTCCTCAAAGGTTGTCCCTCCATTTTCCATTCACACCAATTGAACCCAATAATCCCCCACATGAATGGGGAATAACTATTCTTTGTAAAACTTTACGAACAAATATGTGATCATGAAACAAAGACTTATTGCATCTGGATAAGTGGGTTTCCCTTTGAACTTTTCATAGTGAGCATGCATCAGATGCACTTGATCAATCGGTAGATTTGATATCTTTAAATCGTTGAGCTTTAATGTATACCTAGACAACACATGTCATACAACCAGCCTTATATTATTTATGGCTCTCACAATTTTGTTCGTTTCAGCCATGAACACGTCCCGGTCTTATGAGAGCTTAGAGAATAGACCTTTACTAACATTCTCCTTGAAGCGACTTTGACTTCGCCCTCACATAGGTGATTTCTAAACATTCAATCCTATAGATTAAAATATTTGGTTATATCTGCCAAATTTAGATAATCATTAAAAGACTTCACACCATAAGTCTTATCCTCATTTAGTAAACATTGTCTATATTATGAGAATGAGTTGGGTATTTGACAATGTTGAACCTGTCAGACACAACTTTATTTGATCTCCTTGAATCTAGCTCTTAGGATCTCCAGTCTACTAGGTAGAGTTACCGCCAAGCTGACTTGTCCTAGGCCGTAAACCCATTTCCTTAGATATTCTCTCAACTCCTTCTCTAGATAGGCCTTTTATAAGTGGATCTGATATATTATCCTTTGACTTCACATAGTCAATAACGGTATTATGTCTCCGTCTTATGTGACGAAATTTACCATTGTACATCATGCTCCCTGCCCTACCTATTGTCGCTTGGCTATCACAGTGTATACATACTGATGCCACTGGTTTAGGCTAGTAAGGAATATCTTCCAAGAAATTCTAGAACAATTCTTCTTCTTCACCGGTTTTTTCTAATGCGATAAATTCAGATTCCATTGTAGAGCGAGAAATACATGTCTATTTGGATGATTTTCAAGAGACCGCTCCTCCACTGATAGTAAATACATATCCACTCGTGGATTTTACTTCGTTCGATCCGATGATCCAATTTGCATCACTATATCCTTCAATTACCGCGGGATATTTATTATAATGAAAAGCATAGTCTTAAGTGTATTTAAAATACCCCAAAATTCTTTTCATTACCATCCAATGTGTTTTATTAGAATTACTCGTGTACCGACTCAACTTACTTATAGCACATGCTATGTCTGCTCGTGCACAGTTTATTATATACATTAAATATTCTAATACTCTTGCTTACTCCAATTGTGAGTCACTTTCACCTTCATTCTTTTGAATTACAAAGCTCACGTCCAATGGAGTCTTGGCAATACTGAATCCCATATACTTCAATTAGTCAAGTACCTTTCTAATATAATGAAACTGGGATAATGCCAACCCTTGTGGAGTTTTATGGATTCTTATCCTTAAGATTACATCCGCAACTCCAAGGTCTTTCATATCGAACTTGCTCTCGAGCATTTGTTTAATTGCATTTATGTCTAAAATATCTCTACTAATGATCAACATATCATCCACATATAAACACACAATGAATTAGTGATTGGGAGTGTCTTTAATGTAAACACATTTATCACATTCATTTATCTTAAACCCGTTTGCCAACATAGTTTGATCAAACTTTGCATGCTATTGTTTAGGTGCATAGTTTAGTCCATAAAGTGACTTAACAAGTTTACACAACTTATTTTCTTTTCCTGAAACCACAAAACCCTCAGGCTGTTCTATGTAAATTTCTTCCTCCAATTCTCCATTTAGGAATGCGGTTTTCACATCCATTTGATGGATTTCAAGTCCATATACCACCTCCAAGTCAATTAACATTCGAATCAACGTTATCCTTGTTACCAGCGAGTATGTATCAAAGTAATCAAGACCTTCTTTTTGTTTGAAGCCTTTTACTACAAGTCTTGCCTTGTATTTGTCAATAGTACCATCCGCTTTCATTTTCCTTTTGAAGATCCATTTAGATCCTAAAGGTTTTTTTCCTGGAGGAAGATTAACTAACTCCCACGTATGGTTGCTTAAGATTGAGTTAATCTCACTATCGACTGCTTCTTTTCAAAAGGATGAGTCTGAAGACACTATCACTTCCTTAAATGTTTGAGGCTCATTTTTTAAAAGAAATGTTATAAAATCCGATCCAAATGAAGTTGACACTCTTTGATGTGTACTAAATCTTGGATTCTCTATATTCTCACTTGGTTCATCTCGAGGTCATTTAGATCCTCCACTAGACTGTTCATGTCTAGTTTTATACGGGTAAATGTTTTCAAAGAATTCAGCATTATCTAACTCAATTACCATATTTTCACTAATATCTGGATGTTCAGATTTATGAATAAAAAATCGACATGCTTTACTACTTTTAGCAATTCCTATGAACACACAGTCCACCGTCTTAGGACCTATCTTAACCCTTTTAGGCATAGGAACTTGGACCTTTGCTAGACACCCCCACACTTTGAAAATTTCAAGTTGGGTTTCTTTCCTTTCCATTTTTCATAAGAAATTGATTGTGTCTTACTATAGGGAACTCTATTGAGTATTCGGTTGGCTGTAAGGATAGCCTCCTCTTACAAGTTTTGTGGTAAACCTGAACTTATAAGTAAGAAATTTATCATTTCCTTTAAAGTTTGATTTTTTCTTTCCACAATTTCATTAGATTGAGGTGAATATGGGGCCGTAGTTTGATGGATAATTTCATTCTCTACATATATTTCGACGAAGGGAGATTCATATTCTTCTTCCCTATCACTTCTTATAGTTTTGATCTTTTCCTCTAACTGATTCTCAATTTCATTTTTGTATTGCCTAAATAAATCTATTGCTTTATCCTTACTATTTAGCAAATAGACATAATAATATCTAGTGCAATTGTTAATAAAAGTTATGAAATACTTTTTTCCATCTCGTGATAGTGTTGACTTCATATTACAAATATCAGTGTGTATTAAGTCTAACGGATTGAAATTCATTTCAACAGAATTATATGGATGCTTAGCGTAGTTTGATTGTACACACGTTTGACACTTTGATTTATTGCACTCAAAGCTTGGTAAAACTTCTAAGTTAATCAGTTTTCGCAATGTTTTATAATTTACATGGCCTAAGCGTTCATGCCACAAATTGAGAAACTCAAGAAAGTAAGAAGAATTTAAACTTTTATTGATTTAAACATTCATTACATTCATTTTGAATAGACCCAAATTTGTAACTCTGCAATTACTACAGGATAAAATAATAAACCAAACAAATTAATGAATACATCTTACGAAAAGAATAAATCATTAAAAAATATTGAAACAAAATTTAAGGAATATCCACGCACAAAGAAAAATAGATTCATTATATATATACTAAATCTATTTCATAAATTAGTTATCCGCCTATATCCGCACCACGTTTTTTAAATGCTAACCTAGAAACAAATACACATTTGAATCCATTTTTGTCTAGAAGTGAAAATGAAATCAAGTTCTTTCGTAATTCCGGAACATACAAGACATTGTTAAGTGTCAAAACTTTGCCAGAAGTCATCTTCAAGCACATTTCTCCTGTTCCTTCTACTTTAGCAGTAGCGGAGTTTGTCATGTAGATCTTTTCTTCTACTTGAACCGGAAAGTGATGGGTGGCACCAGAATCCATCCATCATTCGTGAGGATTTCCTACCAAGTTGCATTCAAAAAGCATAGCACACATATCATTTATTTATTTCTTAGACTCAGCAATATTTGCTTGGTCCTTCTTCTTCTCTTTCTTCGGAATGATAATTCGTAGACTTGTGGTCAATCTTTCCACAGTTGAAGCACTTTTCCTTGAATTTCTTATTGGGTTGATTGCTTTCATTTCCAGCTTTTTTTCACTTTTTGGAGTTGTTTTGGTCATCTTCTACAATGTTTTCTCCATTCATTATAGAATTACCTCTTGACCTTCTTTCCACAACATTATTATCTTCTTCAATGCGTAGTCGTACAATCATATCTTCAACTGACATCTCCTTGCGTTTGTATTTCAAATAGTTCTTGAAGTCTTTCCACATTGGTGTTAGCTTCTCTATTATTGTTGCTACTTGAAACACTTCATTCACAATCAAACCTGCAATGAAGTTCATGTGAATACTAAGAACATATTTAAATTGTTCAACAGAGATATTGTCAAAATCATACCTTCCGCTAGGAGATCATGGGTGATCACTTGCAGTTCCTGCACTTGTGAAACAACAGATTTGTTGTATATTATTTTGTACTCCAGGAATCTTCCAACAAAGAAATTTTTAGTTCCGGCATCCTCCGTCTTGTACTTTCGTTCTAACGCTCCCCATAACTCTTTTGTAGTCTTAGTTCCGCTATATATATTGTAAAGGTCATCTTGAAGGTCACTCAAGATATAATTCCTGCAAAGAAAATCTGAGTGTTTCCAAGCCTCCACAATCATGAAGAGTTCCTTTTCAGAGGTTGCTTTGGGCACTTTTGGAGCTTCCTCAATCGTGAAGTCAGTACCCGCAAACTTTTTGGATTTCTCCATTGGTGCCATAGCTTGTAGAGCATTAGTATGACTCGTTGTGGCAATACTAGTTGTCGCCATAGTCGTTCCAGCATAATGCATTTGACTATCTATCATCATTTTCCTGTCACCACAAGACAGTACCTTTAGTATATCGAAATACTTATTAAAAAGTTGCAACAACTTTAAACACTTCTTGTTTCTAGTTAAACGATGAAGTTTGTATCACTTCAAATCGTCAACCGAGTGATCTTTAACTTGTGATGAAGATTTTATGTATTCAAATCACTAGTTAAGTTCAAATGGAGTAGAAAGCTTAAAACTTTAATCTCCAAAAAAAGCTGTACAGATTCCGAAAGTATTTATTTCCTTAAGATTGTTGTCTATTAATGTTTTTGAGTACAAGAATCTGTATTTAGGCACAACAACTTTAACACAAGTTCAAGTCTAAAAACAAGAACACCTATGAAGTTATGTAACACCCTCAACACAAGATCAAAAAAACCTTTCAAATAAGTGCGTATTATTTTTTCAGAAATTTAGATGAAATAGAAAAGGCAAAGTCCTTCGACTTCATGAAGTGTCCTTAAGAAAATAATTCCCCTTAAGTACCCGAGGTTGTAAAATTTTCCTCTCAGGATAAAATGGCTTAACAATCCGACTGTAGTGGTACCTCAAACGATCGGGTTCTCTTTGAACTCACTCAACGATTAAATGATCACACGGAGTATATATTCAGAAAACAAGAAGAGTTTTATTGCAAAAAAAATTTTCATTTCTAAACCTGTGGATAAATACAGGTTTATATAGCCATCAAGTGCCCCTTCCGAAAGGTGGAAATGGTTCATCCAAAAAGGTGTATCCTTTGCAAGAGTCATGTCTGTTCATTTGAAACATTGTGTCTTTTTCTGAACAGACACAACTATCTGAACAGTCACTCCTTTTCTAAAACAATATGTTTTTTCCTCAAAGGTTGTGTCCCTCCATTTTTCATTCACACCAATTGAACCCAACATGTCCATCTCTAGATGCATTCCCTCGGTAACTATTTGATTTAAAATATTCTTGTTCTAGATAATTATCATCACCTCTCATCCTCTAGGTCGATTATAAAAATGAGAGCTTGTCTTTGTAGACTTTGTTCCATCTAGGAAAGAGGGAGTTGAATCGTACGGAGAACTATAGTTGCATAAACTTTTGGGGTTTGGGTTCACAGGAATATGAGGGTTATCCTTGGGGATTCTTCGTGGTAGTGGAGAGTCTGTTTATATTGGATTTGTGGGGGAGAAAGAGACTTTGAAATTAGATTAATGGATGGAAATTATTTAATAGCATAGAGGGATTAGAAGCAACAAGAGCTATTGGGCGGAGTGTTAATGTTTAACATCCTTTGCTTGAGATTCAACTTGCATTGGATTGGTTGTATTCAATAGAGAAGATTGTGAGATCAAATTTGATTTATGGGAGATTATGCATGCATTGTACTATTTCCATTTGGTTATAAGAAATTGCATGTGTTTGGAAGAATTTTGCAATTTATCGGTTAGAATGGTAAAACAAGTTTCAATGCGGTTATTTAGGGATTTACAATTGTAAATGGGGAGGGGGGTGGGGGAGATTAAGTCATTATTCTCTTCATGTAATATGATGTCAGGGTTTTGATAATTGGATAATTCTTACGCGTGTCGAATGACTGTGAAATTTTCCTTCGGGGATAACAAAGAGTTTGTGAGTGGAGAATCTTCATTGCAGCAAAATGTCCAGAGGAACGTCATTAATTGGGGTAAAATTATCAAAGTTAGAAGAAGTTAGAATCTCAAATTTATTAATATGAGACTGAATTAAAGATTGGTTGTTTTAGAGGTGTGGGGGGACTTATAATCCGCCATTACTTCATTTTGACCATTGTGAGTAGTTTTTGTACTGCTGCATGTTTGATTTGTATGTCCCAACTTACCACAAGTTTTGCATGCATTTAAAAGGTGTGTTATCACTTAATAAGTTATCACCCAAAATAGAAAAAAAATTAGGATTTATATTTTAAAATTGGATTTATATCACCCAAAATTATAAATTTTGCTTATAAGAAAAATTGGAGGAATTAAAGAAGCTCTAGAGAAGTAGAGATCAGTGTAATATATGCAGAACAAATATCTTCTATTATTTTTTGAGTTTACAGAAGCTTGAGAATTTTTTCAAGATGTTTTTTAATGTTATAATTCAGTAGGAACAATAAAGTGTTCTCTTCTTATTTTTTTGTTAGTGAGGAGCTATTTTGATTAACTAAGACATATCCTTTTTAATATGTTAGAATCATCTGCTTCTAATTTTTAATTGAATTGCAGGTGTGACTAATTGTCATTTTCATCTTCATTACTTTCTTGATTTTCTAATGAGGAAATGTTCTCCACAAATAGAATTAAAAAAAATCTTTTTTAATTTTTTTTATGTGTGGAAAATAAAATCTCTTATAAGAAGAATATAAAGCAAAAAATAATTTTGGAAAGGGCTACAATACCTCCAGGACTAGTATATAAGGGAATAAAAAATTTAAATCATAAGTATTAATGCATCTAGCAGTATTTCGTCTTAATTATTTTGAGTCAAAAACTTTAGATTTGCACTTAGTTTCTGCACATTTAAGTCACATCTAAGTAGGAAAGTAGTGCTTTTTTAATAGGTATTATTCTAGCAAAACTAATTGAAGCCCGATCAATAGTCAACATTGCATTTTTTTTTTTTTAATAATCAAAAGATCTACTGATTAATCCAAATGAAACATGCCCAATATAATGTGTGTGTGTTTGAAGGCCAGTTACAATTAAATTTTCAGTTTTATGTTTATTATTATCCCTGCAAATCGTAAAAACTTTGTCGTAGTAGTAGTAATTCCAAGACTAGGCATTTCATGTTCATAGTTGCTATATCGACTTAACTGTGCGTTCTTTTTGAATGTACTTGTTAGGAAATAAGTGATGAAAGTGAATGAAAAATGAAGAAAAAAGTGAAAATGTGAGTTTACTTTATAGACGAGTGTTTCTCCTACATTGGTGGGAGAAAGGAACATTCTTATAGTAAAATTAAGAAGCGTTGTTCCTTGTGTGGATAGTTAGGCAAGAAGAAGACAAGCCTCCTTTTGTCATTGTCGGCGCTCAGCGCACTTCAACTTCAATTTCATATTTGAATTTGTCAAATGATTGAGATTATCTATTTGGATAAAAGTTATTTAAAAACTTGAGAACCATTTATGTTTTAATCCAAGAATTTGATACACAATTTTTTCTCCATTTACAAATGCACATGAGCATGTGTGAACACATGTCACAACACACCTTGAAGGAATGCGACCCTTTGAGGCACTATTTGAGAATGAAAATAGGACCAGTGCGTGCACTTGGCCAACTGAAGATGCATATGCCAACACAGATTGCAACGCAGGCCAGCCAAAACACATTGTTTTGTGCAAAGACTGGCCTATAGCCCCATGTGGCCCATCTGCAGTTGCAGATGGGGTCCGCAGGTCGGGAGACGTTTCAAAAATCTACAACTTTTTATGAACCATTGCTTCTTTTATAAAGTAACTCTTTATGGTTATTAATATCTGATTTTTCCTCAGGTATTAAGTATGAAATTTTGAAGTAAAACACTCTCTTCTTCTTCAAAAAAACTCAAGTGCGATTTAAAAATCGTTGAGTGGGTTTGTAATTCACCAAATTTGAGGTACTACAATTTGCTAAAGTAAATCATTTTATCCTGAGAGGATATATTTTACTAATCTCGGGTACTTGAGGAAAATAAATTCCTTAAGGAACATTGTAGATTCGGTGGACTTAATTCTTTCTATCTTCATCTCTTTTTATGATTTTTCTATTTTTGTTCAGAAAATAATTTAGACTTTTTTGTTGTTCTTGAACTTCTTGTTGAAAATTCATATTTGTAAATACAGATTGTACATAAAAAACAACAATCTTAAAGAATTTATTATATCTTTATTTTGGTTTGTGGAGATTAAAGCCTTTTGGTTTTCTACTCTGTTTGAACTTGATAGTGATTTGAAGATATAAAACTTTATCACGAGTAAAAGATTCATTCGGTTAATGATTTGAAGAATATAAAAACTTCATCGTTATACTAGAAACAAGTTGTTTAAAGTTTAATACTTTATTGCTAGTATTAGTGATACGAAACTGGTTATCTAATTGTGATAGAAAAATGACTACTAAAAATTTAGTCAATGATGAAACAACTAATATTGCTACTTCAAGTCGTACGAATGCTACTCCTGTCATGGCACTGACGGAAAAATTAAGAATTTTTTTTTGTGATGATTTCAAATGATGGCAGCAAAATATGTTCTTTTACTTGACTACCTTAAGTCTGGAAAGGTTCATTATGAAAAGCGTTCTTGCATTGACGGAAGAAACTCCGAAAAAAGAATGTTTCTTAGTAAATGAAGCTTGAAAACATTGAAATTTTTTATTTAAGAATTACATTTTGCGTGTCTTACAAGATGATATGTACAATGTGTACAACAACATAAAGACCTCTAAGGAACGCTCGGATACTTCAGAAAAGAAATACAAAACAGAGAATGCCGAAATAAAGTAATTCATTATTGCAAAATTTCTTGACTTCAAGATGGTAGACAATAAAATTGTAGTTACCCAAGCCCAAGAGATGTAAGTCATAATCCACGATGTCCTTACTTAAAGTTTGATTGTAAATGATGCTTTTCAAGTTGCTGCAATAATCGAGAAGTTACAATATTTGTAGAAGGACTTCAAAAACTACTTGAACAATAAGAACAAGGAAATGCTTGTTGAAGATCTCACTATTAGGTTGAGGATTAAAGAGGATGATAATAATAAAGGAGAAAAGAAATCTCGTGGGAATTATGCAATGAATAGAGCAAATATTGTGGAAGATGATCTAAGTAAATAAAAAAAGAGCAAGAAAGCATAAGGACAATAAGGAAACCTTTCTAAAAAGAAATTCAAAAAAATTCATTGAACTCCCTAGGGACTGACATTATCATAGTCTCATTCCATTGAAAAGGTACTTGACAAATTTCAGTATTTGGATTTCAATATTGTTAAGACTCCATTGATGTGAGATTTATAATTCAAAAGAATTAAGTTTAAAGTGAATCATAATTAGATTATGCAAGAGTGTCGAAAAGTTTGATGTATATTATAACGACCCAAGACCACCCCTTAAGTCGTAACACGGTGCTTAGAGTCATAAGTGACACCAAACTAAACTATGGCCTTACATAAGTTATGAATACTGAAGAAAAGTAATAAAATACTAAGCAGAAGTCATACTGAACTATCTGATAATCAAAACAATACCAATGATTTTTGAAAATACATCAAACAGAAAACACATCTGACTGTCTGAAATACACAAAGAAACTAAGAACATGTTTAACTGTCTGACTTTATAAAAGTCTCTAACATGATGAGTTGTTGGGACAGGTCCCTAACTAACTCTGACCATCTAAAATAATATAAAGTACTGAAATGACTGATTGATAAGATACATATATAGCCCTCAACTGATGAGGACTCACCAAGACTGCAGCTGAATGCCACTGTTATGAACTACGTGCGGCCTAGGTACTGAGCATTCGAACCTATATTATAAGATAATATAGTGCAAAAAAGTATGCAATCGGTACTTTGAATATAGTGAGTATGCGAGATAGGAAGCTAAATTATATATATATATATATATATAAATATATATTTATATATTGAGCATAAATGCATGAACATGAACATCGAATGCAAGACTAAGCATAAACATGTGTTGGGTAACTAAATAACTTAATACTGAACACTTGATCAAGCAAACCTAAATCAAACATAAACTGAATACTGAACTGAGGATTGTAGGAGCTAATGTTAACCAACATGCCTCAATCTGAGCTAATCGAGGTCTAACCTATAACCCCAATTGGAAGGGTGCTAGTACATTGTCAAGGGTACTAACACTAGCTGGTATGGATCCACTAAACTGACGTCCCAAAGTACTAGGTAGTTAGTCCTCCACTGGGGATGGTCCCTTATAACCTATATTGGGACCGTAGTTTTAGAACTTAGAGAGTTCTACTAAAGGTCTCATTCTCAACTGGCAGGTGAGTCTTTATCCTTGCATTCACTCAGTGCTAAGTACTACTCCCAACTAAACTAACATTGAATATAACTGAGGTATAAACTAATAACTGGTAAATGCTCAACATGATCTGATAACTAAAGTGTATGATCAACTTGGTAATAAACTAAATTCAATGACATAAGTATGATCTATATGTCTCACAACCTGTAAGCTGATATATACATGGATTTCCTAGGTAAACTGATGTTAGGTGTATTTATGCATTCTAGTGTTACTATTCTAACTTATTTCTCCTTGTTTTGAGAATAATTCGTGTGCTTTATGTCTTAATATGATATATATATATATATATATATATATATAAGAATATAAGTATCTAAGTGCGTGATTACAATGTTCAACGTATTTTTCAAACAAGTTTGTACTGAATTGAGTCATTTAGAGTTCAACCCAGATAACTAGTGATACTAGCTTGAGCTAGGAGTGTGTCTAGCTGGTTTCGTTTGATTCTAATGTGTTTAATTTGTTCCAAATGGTTTAAATGTGTAATTATGAGTGGAATAACTTGTTTGTGAGGTACAAAGTTTAATTTGACTAAGTCAAGAGTCTAAATATAAAGTTGAGATCATTGCTAATTAGCCTAGTCTTAGCTTGTGTTTTGATTTATCGTCATGGATATTGTGTTGTT
Organism: Capsicum annuum; assembly: GCF_002878395.1. Taxonomy (NCBI): domain Eukaryota; kingdom Viridiplantae; phylum Streptophyta; class Magnoliopsida; order Solanales; family Solanaceae; genus Capsicum; species Capsicum annuum. The sequence continues at coordinate 50,094,656 of NC_061121.1, forward strand.
ATGATCTCTAATTCATGGTATGTGATTATGTAGGAAGCTTTGTAAGCTGAATACAGTGTTATAATGATGATATAAAGGCTGGAAATCCATGAAAAATGCACCACAATACAAGGAACAAAAGATGGGATGATAACCAAAATTTTGAACGCAACTTTCAGTGTGTGCATTCGATGAGCGTGCGATGCCTGCTTCAGTTCAGCGCTCTACTGCCTTAGAATAATTTGAGAAGTATAATTCCAGTAGCACCATGCAAATAGCATGCGCCGCATGATCCACTCCTATGAAATACAGAGTGCGTCGCATGCTGCACTTCTATGACAAAAATTGTACACAATGTCCTAATCCTACATGGACTAGGTATTGTTCCATTATTAATTTAATAAGGCACACATAGTTAGGAGGCTGATGGTAATCTTGGAGGGAATCTTTTGGGAAATCACGTGATGTGATCTTAATCCTACAAGGATTAGTATAAATATATTATATATACCACTTTGTTAGAAAAAAGAATTCTTGGATATTTCTTCGTGACGATGTGAAGGTTTGGACAACATTGAGGAGGCTACTGCACTTATTAGGCTTTATCTTTTTTTATTTATCTTTTAATTATATCATATCATGTATTGATTAATTGGATCGTGATTATGAATATTATCGGCTAAAAATCTTCTTTCCGGGATTAAAGCCAAGAACATAAGTACTATTGTTTTGGATTAAATTCGTTGGATTTACTTATCATATTTGGTTGTTTGTTTATTTTTTAAAATTATTTTGAGGATTGATCACCCTTAGAATACATATATTGTCAACCTTTTGATCTCGGGAGAGAGAATAGGGAGATAGAATATGGGGATAAACAAAGTATGATTTGTATTCTTTTATGAAATAAGGAATCCAAATTAGCATCTAGGACAGGGATGTACTTAAAAGCCTTACTTGATTCACATGTAGGATGATAGCTTTAAATCACTTAGTTGGATTATTACATCCCTGCTCAATGATGTAGTTATAATGTCCAAGTTAGGTAGCTGTTAGAGGTCAAGAGACCATGATCATGCAATAACCCTATGAATCAATAACCAAGATAAGCAAATCAACGAATGAAGTTCAATAACATAGTATTATTGTTCGAAGTGCTTTATCCATGGGCTTTAATCCATTGATTATCCCAACACTTTAATTTTTACGCACTGTTTATTTTATTTTTAGTTTATAATTATTCAACACTCTTTTTGACTACTTGATCTCAATTGTTAAACTAGAATTAGATAGTTGTCGATACAAGTCCTCGTGGGATCGATATTCGGCTTTCTTAAATGGTAGACCATGTACACATGTGTGTGCGCTTGGGCATTGTCATAAACCCCCTAGCTCTGTCTAATGCATCCGAACAATAATAGTATTTACTAAGGATAATAAGAAAATTTTTCAATTTAAAGACAATAATTCTATAATTCAATATAATGGGGAAAATCATGCTTTTGAACATGGAAAATCATTAATCTCACAGAAAAATGCATACCGATGACCACATAAACTGAGGAAAGTTAAGAAATTCATATTTGACCTGGAACCCAATTAAAGAAAAAGGGATTTGTACTTGTAAATTTAGGGAGTTCTTGGAACTCAATGGGTAGAAGGTATCCACTGATAAAATCCCACGTACCTGAAAGTAAAACCCTTAAAGAATCTTCTTGAAACTTGAAATTGCTTTTGATGAACCCTAGTTGGCTTTGGAGAGAAAAGAATCTCTTATTTTGCTATGTGTTGAGTAATTTCTAAAGTTATGAGAGGTTAGGGTAACATTTACCCGTGATAACTGATATTTTGGAAGCTTAAATGATGTGGGTTTGGGTTAAAAAGGTAAAATTTATAAGAAAAGCTCTTGTTAAAAATCGTGTAGAAATTCTGTTCCCAGTTGTCATGACTCAACCAACGACTCGTCACGACTGGTCACGAATCATGACTTGATATCCTGGGTCTGAGCCTTCACTATTCTAATAACAACTCCCTTACTAACGACTCATCAGGTCTAACAATGCATCATTAGGAGTAGTCATGGTCTGGGACTTAGTTCCTGGGTTTCCCTGTATTATGGTAATGGGCTATTCTAACGACTTGTTAGGAATGATAATGAATCATAGGCTGGAAAGGTTACCACCAGTTAAGTTTGGGATGCTTCTCTATTGTAACGTCCCAAAAATGAGTCCCGAGATGTCACACGGTGCTCAAGACTATAAGTAGCCTTAAGCTAACCCTGTAAGCCATCTACTAAATCTGAAACTCATAATAGGGATGTATAGATATATAATCAAGCTAAAATGCAGAATTCTATATGAGCTAAGCTGAAGTTGTCTAAATATAATAGCTGAAAATACTAAACTCAAGAGTCTAATCAATAAATACTGAAAATCAGAATCATATCTAGCAGTCTGACAAGCCTTTACTACTATGCTAGAGATTCACTTGGACAAACCCCCAGATGACTCAAACTGTCTAAAAATACCGAATCATCTATACTAATAATCTGAAAAACTGAAAGACTAAGTCCCCGAACTATGAGGACTCACCAACTGTCAGGATGTAGATGGAGATGCTCGAAATCACACATGCTACTGAAACTGAGCACCTGAACCTATATTATGAGGCAATATAGAACATAGACATATACGTGGATTAGTACTTTTGGATTGTACTGAGTATATAGGGGTGAATGCACAAGTAAATCAATATCTCAATATTATTATAAATTTGGAAAAGAATGCATGCTAAATGTAGATGACTTACATAAGCTGGAATATCTGAAAACTGAAAATCATAATCATGAATAGAAAAACATGTTGCATAGATCTACTGAGTCATAACATTTAGTTTCTAAAAGCTATACTTGTATTCTATATCTAAAATCATGTTGTCTAAGTTTAGAAAGGGATCACTTTTATATGTGAAAGCTAAAAGCTGACATCTATAAATAATGTCTCATATAAAGCAATATCTGAATAAAATTTGTGAGCTTTACACTTAGTTT
>NC_061121.1:50100683-50142496 GCF_002878395.1 Capsicum annuum
AAACTATTCTGAAAGTCTTTACTATTAGGGAGGTTCTTCTAACCAACATACACTATGTGAGCCATCATAGTGTCCAACGTCTAGTTCCCTTATGGGAAAACCTCACATTGGGGAGAGGTGTCATACTCTTGCCAAGGAGTATAACCTATTTTAAATGATCACATCTGTATCTATCATCCACATAGAAATGGGAATAATCTAAATCTGTACCTACATTGGCTCGGAGTTCTGGGGCATGTAAACATACCCAACTCGGTACTAAATACTACTCCCTTTAATGTGTATGCTCATTCTGTTGGAAATCCACTTTACAAATAGTATAAATAGTTTATAATGAAAACCAACTGTATATCTATTTATTTAAACGGTAACTGTAATTGTAAAGTGGATTCTAATTCTAAGATGAGATCAAAAGATCAAATCTTTATTTAAAAATCTGAAAATAACTAGTCATGGAATGCTTAAAGCATATTCATTCTTGAAATATTAACATTCAAACTAAGGCTAGTAACCTATGCATCAAATTCATATCAAATCATCATAAAGTTCATGCTTGATAGTTAAACTATTAAGAATTCAATTCTAAACTGGAAATTACTGTAATATGCATGAAAAAGTAGTCATATAATTTAACACCTAATTCACTTGAAATCTCATAATCTTGCAAATAACAATATTGGATATGAACCCTAATTTAAAACTCATGGGTAATCATACAAAATAATGTAACTTTGTAATTAAAAACTAGTTTTGGGCACAAGGATGAAAGAATTATCCTTGTTGAAAATCCCACATACCTTAATTGATGATTAGATGAAGAAACTTAATCTTTGATTTCCTATTTGTGCTCTTGAAGATAGATTCTTGAAGTTCTTGAATTGGGAATTTTTAATTTTGAGCTATCTTGGAAAAAGAATAGTGGAATTTGGATTTCTTGGGGATGAGGTTTGATGTTCTAGGGTTTCTTTGAGAGAAAGTTGATGAAAAGTGAGCATAATAGGCTTAGAATAGGTTTAATCCTCTGTTATTCATGATTTAGGGGCTTGGAAAAAGACTAAATTGCCCTTTCAAAATTTACTCGAAACTGGAAATCCCAATTTTACCACCCACCGGGACGTGCCTCTATCATGGGGGCTTACTATAAAAGGGAAAATTTCTATTTTTTCCTTTGGCTCGATATGGCATAATCATGTTGGATCACTAGAAAAGGATGAGTACCATTTTTCACTCCACCACGATGTGCTGTCTGTCCAATTGGGAATTTTGGCATGATACAAGTTAATCATGGGGACCTACTGGAATAGGACGAATGGGAACTGGAGCTTCACCGCGGCGCGAGCCAATGGTGGTGCTTCACTAGAATCAGACAATTGCGAATCTATCCTTCACCGCAATACGGTGCTTTAATACCCGTACTTTTCCTAGCTTGAAATTTTTTTCCAAGAATGTTAGAAGATTTCTTTAAAAGATGAATCCACTCTTGTACACATGGTATTTTTAAGATTTTCTCTTTGTCATGTGGAAAATTTAATAAGCATTCTACCGATACCAAATTCACCCAAATCCGACACCCAGGCGAAGAGTTAGAGCGCTTTTAGTGATACAGTACATCACCTGAGCCTTCAGTGCGTCGCAGAGATAACTCAAATGGAAATTGTCAATTTCCAGTATTGCTCTGCGATAGTGGTGCATCGCGCCAAACTTTCAGGTCATAGACAAGGTGGCAACGCAATAGTTCCGCATCGCGCCACCGTGTAATTTTCCATTTATCACTTTTTAGTGACTTGTCACGATAGTGGCGCGTCACACCAAGGATGAAAATCGAGAAATTTTCTTATAAATTAAATATGTGTCCTAGGGTTAAAAGGGTAAATTTCTCACCCTATATAAGCCTTATAACACGAGATTTGGCCATAATTCAGCAACTTATACTCAATTACTCTAAAAAACTCTCAAGAACAAGCCCTAGGGTTTTCATAGAAGGTTCAATGCCAAGAAAATTCACCGTCAAATTTCAAGAATCTCTCCGTCAATCTTTGTAGAATCATAAGATAAGGTATGCATAGTATTCATTCATGGACTCCTTTCGTTTATGAAGCCCAACAATCTTTTTTCTAAGTTTTAAGTTTATGAATTTCTTTATGAATTTCATGTTGGATTTATTTTGTTTATGTTGAGAATGATCAATTGAATTCAAATCTATGTTGGGTGATCAATTTTATGTAGAATTGATTTGTATAGATGTATATTCATGTGAACCTATGAATAAACCCTAGGATGATGAAATTAGAGATGAATCATGATGATTAGTTGTTGTATAATGTTGTCTATATGTACTATTCCTACCATGTGTATGATTAAATGCCTAGATGAAGGAACAATGCCCAACTAGTATGATATCATGAAATGTACAAGCTTTTGCATATCACATGTTTAATGAAGTGCTTCAATATATGAATTATGAATTATGTTGTCGGTCATGTGTGCAAGTAAGCCATGCGATGTTAGTTTCTTCTCATCGAGTCCTGGGGGTACTTATACCCGAACATTTAGCTGTGTGCCTAAAGACATGTCATGTTTTCACGATCTCCTCAGTAAAACTATGATCCATAGAACTCATTCAGTCATGTGATTCAGGAAATCTTAGAAATCTCGGTAATTTCAGTAGCTCAGCAATCTCAATAACTTTAGTATTCTCAGCCATTCCTTAGAACTCAGTACATTCCGTCAGTTAACGAAACTCAGTAAATTTAGTTTAGCTCTGCTAGACAATACCACTAGTATCAGTTCAGTTTAGTTAATCAGCTTAGTTCAGTGTCTTTCAGATGGGAGTAGGATTCAACACCGAGCGAGCCTAGGGATAGGGACTACGTAGCCAGCGTAGGTATGAGATGTCACCCATTAGATAGGACTGACATACTCAGGGATCACCAGTTAGCGTATTTAAATGTATAGGACTGATCCCAAGGGTCATCCGCTAGAATAGGACTGACTCCACAGTAGTTGTCTTTACCAGTGGCGTGGTATTGACACCCTTCCAGCTGGGGTTACAGGTTGGACCCCAGTTAGCTTAGTATGGGGCATGTCGGTTAGATGAATACATCCCACAGTTTCAGTTACAAAATCAGGACTGTCAGATATAGTCAATTCAACTTAGTAGTATAGATTTAGGACTGTCAGAGACGGTCAATCCTTATCATTATAAATAGACCCCAGGATCACCCACTAGACAGGACTGATCTCAACTATGGCCAATCAGTATCAGAATCATTAGATGTAGAGATCACCCGCTAGATAGGACTGATCTCAGATTCAGTTACTCAGATATAGTATGAAACTCAGCTAGTTCCATCAGGTTCAGGACTGTGAGATACAGTCACTCATGTTATCAGTTATATTAGTTATCATAACTTATGTTATTAGCATTCAGCTTCAGGACTGTCAGATACAGTCAACTAAACCAGTTCTTCATAATCAAAACTGTCAGACACAGTTATCTAAGTATCAGTAACATAATATCAGTCCCTCAGTATTTAATAATATAGTATCAGTTTCTTACTCATCAGTGACTCAGATGTCAATGTCAATAGAATCAGTAGTCAGAACTCAGTATCCAGTCCTACCATGATCTCTGTTACAGTTATGTATGCATGCATGTATTCTCCCATTCATGTTAGTAAGTCAGTTAGTATTATTCATGGATATGAACTTATTGCATTCAGCCTACTTCACTTGCATACCAGTACATTCAAAGTACTAACTTATTTGCGCTATGGTGTATTATACCATAGGTTTAGAAGTACGATCTCTAGAGCATCAGTAACATCCTAATTTAGCAGTCAGAGTCAACTGTGAGTCCTCATCCTTTGAGGACATAATAATTACATTACTATTTCAGTTTTTAGTTTATTTTAGTAGATAGAGTTAGTTAGGGACATGTCCCATCAACTCCTTATTCAGATAGTTTAGAGGCTTTTAGACTACAGTATGTTCAGACAATTATCTCAGTTTTTTTGGTATTGTTATACCATATTTTTCAATTATGTACTAGTATTGAACCTTATGGCCTTTCAGTTCATCTTTCTGCATTTACAATATTATTACTATTATTTAGTGCTCAGTTTATATATATCAGTCATGGGTTAGCTTGTAGTCCTTCGGGGTCATGGGCACCGTGTAACATGCCGCTTACCAGATTCGGGGTGTTACAGGTGCTTATCGCGGTTCCCTACTATTTTCACTAAAATTTCCATAACTTCTTAATCAAGTATCGGATTGAGGAAAAATTAGTATCGTTGGAAAGCTGAGTCAATTATCTACATCTTAGTGGGTCTAGAGCTTGAAAATTATACATTTATCAAGTGGTTTTCATTTTTTTGAAGCTAACCCTTGACATTCTAGGAGCTAAAGTGAGCTAGAAAAAGTATGGGGTATTACATTATCTCTCCCTTGGTAAAATTCGTCCTCGAATGAGACTATTTAAACTGAAGATACTAAGAAAATGAGGCTATATGCTGGCATGCAAAACTAAAACAAGATGCATAACTGAATCTAAAACATACTAAGCGATTGAACTAATCTGCGAATGCATGAATTTATATGAAGATAAATATAAGGCTGAATCTGAGACTGGAAAAGAACTGACTTAAGGAAGACTGTCACTTTCGGTTAAAGCTGAGTTCGTAGAGAAGAGATGAGAATACTTGGTACGCATGTCTGCTTCTTATTCCCAAGTAGCACCCGCAACAGACTAATTTCTCCATAGAACTTTGACCAAGGTAACTTCTTTGTTCCTTAGTCTACGGATCTGATGATCAAGAATCTCTACTGGAAGTTCTTCGTAAGAAAGGCTATTCTAAATATTATGCTTTCTAGAGGGACTACAACAACTGAATCATCCATGCACTTCTTCAATAAGGACATATGGAACACTGGGTAAACTGATGACAAGTCTGCGGGTAACTCAAGCTCATATGCTACCTTCCCAACACGACTCAAAATCCAGTAAGGGCCTATATATCCGGGACTAAGCTTACCCTTTTTTCCAAATCTCTTCACCCCCTTCATGGGTGAAACCTTCAAATACATAAGATCATCTTCTCCAAACTTAAGATCTCTCTTTCTTACACCTGCATAAGATTTCTGACGACTCTGTGCTGCATTCAATCTCTCTTGAATCAACTAAACTTTCTCCATGGACTCACACACCATGTCTGGCCTAATCAAAGTGGTCTCACCCACTTCGAACCAATCGATGGGTGATCTGCATCTCCATCCATAAAGACCCTCAAATAGGGCCATCTGAATACTAGAATGGTAACTGTTATTGTTGGTAAACTCAATCAACGACAAGTGGTCATCCCAACTACCTTTGAAATCAAGAATACATGCCCTCAACATATCCTCTAAGGTTTGAATGTTCCTCTCTGCCTGACCATCTGTCTACAGATGAAAAGCTAAATTGAGATGAACTTGGGTACCAAGACCCTTCTGAAATGCTTTCCAAAACTGGGAGGTAAACTGAGTACCCCTATCTGAGATGATAGAAAAGGGAACTCTATGCAATCTAGCCAACTCTCTGATATATAGCTTAGCATAATCATTTGCTATGTAGGACGTGTGAACTGGCAAGAAATAAGCTAATTGGTCAATTTGTCTGCAATAACCCAAATCGAATCATGCTGACAACGCAAATGGGGTAATCTAGTCACAAAGTTCATATTCAGTTCTTCCCACTTCCAAGTGGAAATGCCAAACTCCTGTAGTGTGCCACCAGGTCTTTAGTGTTCTATCTTAACCTATTGACAAGTCATACACTTTGCTACAAATTCTGCAATATCTTTCTTCATACCACTTCACCAATAGACTTCTCGCAAATTACGGTACATCTTGGTGGCTCCTAGATGAATAAAGTAAAGTGCACCATATGCTTCTTCCATAATCCGCTGCCTCAAATTATCAACACATGGCACACACAATCTACTCTGGTATCTCAACACACTATCTCCCCTTTGGGTGAAAACCTATACCTTTTGGTCTTTAACTGACTCCTTCAATTTGACCAAACTAGGATCCTTATCGTGCTTCTCTTTCACCTCAGACACTAGAGAAGATTCTGAACTATTTTGAACCCACATATTACCCTCAGCTGAATCAACCAAACGGATACCTAATCTGGCATGCTGATGAACTTTCTAAACTAACATCTTCTTATCATCTTCAACAGGAGCAACACTACCTATAGACATCTACTAAGGGTGTCTGTCACTATATTGGCCTTGCCCAGATGATACAACACACTCATGTTGTAATCCTTCAACAATTCTAACCACCTTATCTGACGAAGATTTAACTTCCCCTGAGTAAACACATACTGCAAACTTTTATGATCCATAAACACATCAACATGCACCCCATAAAGATAGTTCCTCCATATTTTTAATGCAAACACAACAACAGCTAAGTCAAGATCATGGGTAGGGTAGTTATTTTCTTGAGGCTTAAGATTCATAGAGTCATAGGCTATAACCTTACCTTTCTGCATCAAAACACAACCCAGACTGATTCTAGAAGCATCATAATATATAATGAACCCATCTGTACCATCAGGTAGTGCTAAAACTGGGTTGAAGTAAGTTGAGTCTTCAACTCCTGAAAACTCTTCTCATAGGAATCTGACCACTAGAACTTAACCTCTTTTAGGTTAATCTAGACATAGGGGATGTAATAGAAGCAAAAACCTCAATAAAACATCTGTAATAGCTAGCTAAACCCAAGAAACTTCTAATGTCTGACGGAAAACTAGGTCTAGGATAGTTTCTTACTGCTTCTGTCTTTTGGGGATCAACTCTAATGCCATCACTGGAAATAATATAACCAAGGAACTCTACTTATCTTAGAAAAAATTCACATTTGCTTAATTTGGCAAATAACTGGTGACCCCTAAGATTTTGCAAGATAATTCTAAGGTGGTCTGCATGATCATCCTCACTACAAGAATACACAAGAATATCATCTATAAAGACTATGACAAACATGTCCAAATACTTTTTGAACACTCGGTTCATCAAGTCCATAAAGGCTGCTGGGGCATTTGTTAGTCCGAAGGACATGACTAGAAACTCAAAATAACTATAACGGGTTCTGAAAGCTATCTTTAGAATATCACATTCCCTTACTCTAAGCTGATGATAGCCAGATCTAAGGCCTTTCTTGGAGAAATAACTTGCACCTTGAAGTTGGTCGAATAAGTCATCAGTCCTAGGAAGAGAATATTTGTTTTTGACTATGACTTTATTCAGCTGACGATAATCAATGCACATTCACAAAGAACTATCTTTCTTTCGAATGAATAGGACAGGAGTGCCCTATAGAGAGACACTGGGCCTTATGAAAACTTTATATAAGAGGTCTTTAAGCTGCTCTTTTAACTCTTTAAGCTCGGCTGGAGCCATACGATATGGAGAAATAGATATAGTTGAGTATTTGGAAGAAGTTCAATACCGAATTCTATTTACCTGTTGGGAGGTAACCCTAGAAAATCTTTAGGAAAAATATCAGGAAACTCATTGACTACACGGACTGACTGAACTACTGGAGCCTCAGGCTTAGTGTCTTTGAATTGAACTAGATGATAGATACACCCTTTTAAGATCAACTTTCTGGCTTTACTATAGGATATAAAATGACTCTTGGGAGACACTGAATTACCTTCCCACTCAAAGACTGGCTTATCTGGAAACTGAAACTTCACCACTCGGGTACGACAATCTATAGATGCATAATAAGAATGAAGCCAATCTATACTAAGAATAAGGTTAAAGTTGACCATATCTAACTCTATTAAATCTTCTGTCATGATTTTATGAAGGACAGTGATTGTACACTTTTTATAGATCTATTTGGCAACAACTAACTCACCCACTTGGGTAGAAATTAAGAAGGGCTCAGAAATCTTTTCAGGACCTACTTCAAAATCTACCGCAACTAATAGGATCACATAAGAGAAATTCAACCTAGGGTCTAACAACACATAAAAATTAAGATGAAAGACACGAAGCATAGCAGTAACAATATTTGGTGAATTCTCCTGCTCCTAATGGGATGGTAATGCATAAAAATAATTCTAGCGCTGACCACCATCGATATTGGATGATGCTCCCTTAGGAGGGACTGGGCAACCTAGAGGAGCTGGTGTGCTAGTAGCCTGAGTCTGGGGTCGAACATCCCTATTTCATTTCTTAGAATGGAAACACTCTTTGATTTTATGACCCAATTTACCACAACCATAACAATCTTTCTGTCCCAACAAGCACTCACTAGGATGATTCTTACCACATTTAGAACATAAAGGATAACTGGGCTTTCTAACTCACACTATTCTGAGATTTAGAATAGAAGTCTTACCCCACTACTCCTATCTAGCTCTGGGGGTGGGAACACTAGCTAAAGATGGCACTAGCATAGATGAATGTTTTTGAAACTGTAAAGAATTTCCCCCTTCATACTTTGTCTGGATATACTCAAATTGCCCGATTCTAGCCTTCTTGTTTCCCCTTTCTCTTCTCTTTAACTTTTCTGCCTCAATATGCTGGGCATAAATAGCATGATCCATGTCCCTAATAAGTATGGTAGTCCTACACTCCTTGACTACCAAACTAGATACTCCAATAACAAACTTACTTTTACTCACCCTAGGGTTAACCATCATATCAGGGGTATACTTAGACAACTTATTGAACTTAAGGAATTACTGTTTCACTGTCATCGAGCCCTATCTCAGGTTCATGAACTCTTCTACCTTAGCTTCTCTTATTTCACACTGAAAGAACCCATCTAGAAATGCATCCTGAAATAACTGCCAACTCATAGGATCTATATTCTCACCTCTACTATTTTTCCATATGACCACCCAATCATATTCTATATCCTTCAATCTATAGAATGCCAAATCTACACTCTTCTCTTCAGAAATATGCATAATCTGGGTGATCTTACTTATCTCACCTAAGTAAATTTATGGGTCCTCACCTGCTTTTAACCCAAAGAACTTAGGAGGATTTATTCTCATGAAGTCATTAATTCTAGCTAATGCTAAATCCCCATGCTACGGAAGTGGGACTGACAAATAATGGTTGCCCTAAATATTGACAATCACAGCTTAGGCCAATGCCTGAAAGTCAGCCCAAAATTTAGCATGAGATACATTCTTATTCAGAAGGTTAGCAGGCTGGGGTGGCTGATTATCATTTCTATGGGCGTTAGCTCGATGAGGAGGCATATTCAACTATCACATAAAAGCATGAGTTAAAAAAAGATAGAGATATTGTAAGCACGATAGATCATGAAAGAAAGAGATAATTTCCTAAAAATATCCCGTAGCCTCTTGCTCATAAATGTGGTGCGCTACACACCCATGATCAAGACTCTACATAAAATAGCTTGTCTCACTCCCTAGGACTCTTATAAGCTTAGGCTCTGATACCAAGTTTGTAACGCCCTGAAAATGGGTCCCAAGATGTCACATGATGCTCAAGAGTACGAGTAGCCTTAAGTTAACCCTTCAAGCCATCTACTAAATCTGAAACTCATAATAGGGAAGTATAGATATATAATCAAGCTAAAATATGAAATTCTATATGAGCTAAGCTGAAACTGTCTGAATCTAATAACTGAAAATAATAAACTCAAGAGTCTGATCAATAATTACTAAAAATCTAAAACATATCTAGCAGTTTGACAAGCCTATACAACTAATGCTAGAGAGTCACTAGGACAAACCCTCAGCTGACTCAAACTGTATGAAAATATTGAATCATCTATACTAATAAGCTAAAAAATTAAAAGATTAAGTCCCCAAACTATGAGGGCTCACCAACTATCAGGATATAGATGGAGATGCTCAAAATCACTCACGCTACTGAAACTGAGCACCTGAACCTACATTAGAAGGCAATGTAGGACATAGACATATATATCGATCAATACTTCTGGATTGTACTGAGTATATGGGGGTGAATGCACAAGTAAATCAATATTTCAATATTATTATAAATTTGTAAAAGAATGCATGCTAAATATAGCTGACTCACATAAGCTAGAATATCTAAAAATCATAATCATGAATAGCAAAACATGTTCTATAGATCTAATGAGTCATAAAATTTAGTTTGTAAAAGCTGTACTTGTATTCTATATTTAAAATCATATTGTCTAAGTGTAGAAAAGACTCACTTTTATAACTGAAATCTAAAAGATGACAGATGTAACTAATGCCTCATATAAAGCAATATCTGAATAAAATTTATGAGCCTTTACACTTACTTTCTAAAAGCTTTTTTGTTATCTCTAGTCTTTTCTATAAGTTGTATAAAAACACTTTTAAAACCTATTCCAAAAGTCTTTACTATTAGAGAGGTTCTTCTAACTGACATACACTATGTAAGCCATCATAGTGTCTACTGTCTAGTTCCCTTATGCGAAAACCTTATATTGGGGAGAGGTGTTATACTCTTGCCAATGAGTATAACCTAATCTAAGTGATCACATATGTATTTGTCATCCATATAGAAATGGGAATAATCTAAATCTGTACCTACGTTGGCTCGTAGTTCTGGGGCATGTAAACATACCCAACTTGGTGCTAAATACTACTCCCTTTAATCTATATGCTCATTCTATTGGAAATCCACTTTAAAACTAGTATAAATGGTTTATAATGAAAACCAACTGTATATCTATTTATTTAAACTTTAACTGAAACTGTAAAGTGCATTCCATGTCTAAGATGAGATCAAAAGATCAAATCTTTATTTAAAAATCTGAAAATAACTAGTCATGGGATGCTTAAAGCATAGCCATTCTTGAAATATCATCATTCAAACTTGGTCTAATAACATATGCTTCAAATTCATGTCAAATCATCATAAAGTTCATGCTTGATAATGAAATTATTGATAATTCAATTCTAAATCTAGAAATTACTGCAATATGCATGAAAATACCAAAGTAGTATACAATTTAACATCTAATTCACTTGAAACTCATAATCTTAAAAATAACAATATTGGGTGTGAACCCTAATTTGAAACTCATGGGTAATCATACAAAATCATATAACTTTGTAATTAAAAACTAGCTTTGGGCACAAGTATGAAAGAATTATCCTTGTTGAAAACCCCACATATCTTAATTGATGATTAGATGAAGAAACTTAAACTTTGAGTTCCTATTTGTGCCCTTGAAGATATATTCTTGAAGTTCTTGAATTGGGAAATCTTTAATATTGAGCTATCTTGGAAAATAATGGTGGAATTTGGATTTTTTGTGGATGAAGGTTTGATGTTCTAGGGTTTCTTTGAGAGAAAGTTGATGAAAAGTGAGCATAATAGGCTTAGAATAGGGTTAATCACATGTTATTCATGATTTTGGAGCTTGGGAAAAGACTAAATTGCCCTTTCAAAATTTTACTCAAAACTGGAAATTCTGATTTTGCGACCCACCACAATGTGCTGCTATCATGGTGGCTTACTGGAAAAAGGACTATTGCCATTTTGGCCTTTAGCGCGATGAAGCGTAATCGCGTTGCATCACTGGAAAAGGACGAGTGACAATTCGCACTTCATCGCAACCCTGTGTCTGTCCAATTGGTAGTTTTGGCGTGATACAGGCTAATTGCAGGGAGCTATTGAAATGGGACGAATAGGAACTGGAGCTTCACCGCGATGCGGTCCAATCACAGTGCTTCACTGGAATCGGACAATTGCAAATTTGTCCTTTACCGCGATGTGGTGCTTATCTCATTGCCCTACTATTTTCACTAAAATTGCCATAACTTCTTACCCCGAGTATCGAATTGAGGTGAAATTAGTATCGTTGGAAAGCTAAGTTAATTATCTACACATTGATGGGTCTAGAGATTGAAAATTTTATATGTATCTATAGTTATTTGTTTTTTATAGATATACCTTGACATTTTAGGAGCTAAACTGAGCTAGGAAAAGTATGATGTATTACAACTATTCTGATAACGAGTCAACACCATGATTTGTGAGGTCTCATTATGAGTCATAGTCTAGAATCGTTGTCTCTGGGGAAAAAACTAAAACCTTCACTAGAGTGAGGAAGACTCATACATGGTGACTTGTCATATGTGGTAGTGACTCGTTGCCTGAGTTGTGATCACTGACAGTCATAGAGGTCCTTACGAAATTTTTTGTAACTTTTTGTCACTAAAATGTATTAAGGCGAGAATTGTGGCATTGGAGAACTACTTTAATGGCCTATCTTTGACAAGCTTAGATCTTGAAAACTTGGGGTATTAAAATATCTCCCCCTTGGAATCATTGATCGTCGAATGAAACTGATTAAGTTGAGATGCTAGGGAAGAACTGATATCTTTACACTGATCAATCATAGGCTGGACATGAATTTATATCTAAACCTGGGACTGATGTATGGACTGAACTATACTCATGAATGCATGCCATGACATACAATTAATTGAATAACTAGAGATATAAGTAAAAGAATTAATTAATTAAGGAAAAATATTACCTCAAGATGGAACTGGGTTCGAAAAGAAGAAGTGAGGGACTTGATCATCATACTCTCCTTTGTTTTCCAAGTAGCACCCTCTACGAAACATTTTCTCCATAGAACTTTCACCAAGGCGACCTCCTTATTCCTCAACCTTCAAATCTAACGGTCAAGGATCTCGACTGGAACCTCTTCGTAAGAGAGACTATCATTTATAGCAACACTTTCTATAGGGAATACTAAGGCTGGATCACCAATGCATTTATTTAAATAAGAGACGTGGAATACTAGGTGCTCTGATGTGAACTTTCCAGGCAACTCTAACTCGTAGGTTGCATTACCATACTACCTCAAAATCTGATAGGGACCAACATAATGAGGACTGAGCTTGCCCTTCTTACCAAACCTCTTTACCCCCTTCATAAAAAAATTTCAAATACACAAAGTCACCAACATCAAACTCAAGATCTTATATCCTCATATCTACATAGGATTTCTGACGTCTTTAGGCCATTTTCAACCTCTCTCGAATCAACTAAATTATCCATCACTGCATACACTGATCTGGCCCTATTAATGGTACTTTACCAACCTTAAACCAACCAATAAGGTATCTAAACTTTCTACCATAGAGAGATTCAAACGGCGCCATATAAATACTGAAGTGGCAGATATTTGTAACACCACGCATTTCAAGGCTAGTCTTTGAACCGTCATTCCTACGTGAATAAGCCATAATCCAAATGATTCCCATGTGAATATAAGTTTTATGATATTTACCCTCTTTTTTTATGTGCTTTTGATGTGAAAAATGTTCATAAGAATCACTTAGAATAAAATTGAGCTCAGAGCCTTTCATTCGTCCAAAGTTTAGTATTTCATTCTACAAGGGTCTACTTTGAATGTGGATAGCTTTTGATATACGTAGAAATTTTCTGTTCGATCCCTCAAATTATAGATAATTGAGTCATCTTTCCAGAGATACAAATTTTGCCTTAATTTGATACCCGAGTAAAAATTTATGATATTTTTTATGAGAGGCAGTAAGGGGTCGCGATAGTCCTGCGCCGCGATGGCTATTCAACCCAACCGGGGTCGCGTCATGAGGGCTGATTAACCTAACTATGGGTCATGCCACGAGGGATATTCCCCCACAGTTTTATCTTCCTAAGGTTCAAGGGTTACTTTGGTCCTTTTTTCTCAACCCCAAACGTCCAAAGCATGAATTATAATACTCAAAAGGGCATTATTTGCCTATCATCCTCAAATCAACTCACGTAAAAACTATCCTTCATTCCTAAGAACAAATATCCAAGTGTCACCATTCAAGAACCTTCAAGAAAAGTATTTCTCCTTTAAGATTTAAGCTTTTGAGGTATGTTAGATGTTCATCCATGGGTCATTTCCACCCATGGAGTCCAAGAATCCAACTTTAAATTTAAAAGAATGATCTTTACATGTTATTATGAACTTTATCCATGAAATTCCTTGATTTTACATTATGTTTACAATTAATTTTTATTGAAATTAAACCTTGCACATTTGAATGGTGCGATTCGCGTGTTCTTTCTAAATCAATATTTTGTAGTATTTCAATTATGTTAGCATCTCGTGTTTTGACTATTCTCATGCTCAAGTCAATGAATTTAAAGTGTTTGATGAAATGCCTAAATGATTGGGATTTTAATAATGATCCCTCGATATGTTTCCAGGAGTTTTTGATAGAAAGAGTCCTTACACATTAAAAGTTAAAGTATGTTTAACTATATCTTGGTAATTCAATTTTCAATTTATGTGTTCAATTGATTTCACATGGAATGCCTTATAGTATATTTTAAATATTTTGACTTCCATATCATGTTCATATGAATACAAAATAAAACCCTCAGTTTATGATTTGGTGATATGATTGTGCTATCTTTTTATGTTTAAAAAGCATCCCCATGTTAAAGTCTTAGTCCCCACGTGTTTGATGAAATGCTTAAGTGAATAATTGTGAACAATGATTTCCTTCCATGGTTTCAAAGCTTTCATGTGGTCCTATTATTATTGCTATCGAATCTTAGGGGTTATGAATACCTAAAATTTAGCTGTTTACTTGGTTTTAGTAGCTTCAAAATAGTTTCAGATAAATCATCAGCATTACCACAACGTTATACATCACGATCAGTTACTTGTCCAGTTAAGTAATTCAGTCCAGTAATAAGTGTTATTCAGTTGTGAGTAGGATTCAGCACTAAGCGAACCTAGGGATGGAGGCTGACCCACCAGTTAGAATTGGGTCCTTTGGAGCAATCCTTAAGTTCTAAAACTATGTAGCTAGCGTAGGTTATGATATTTTACCCGCCAGTTTAGAACTAATACTCTCAGGGATCACCCGCCAGTTTAGGACTAATCTCAAGTGTCACCCACCAGATTAGGACTAAATCCATAGCTATTGTTATTACCCATGGAACGATACTAGCACCCTTCCAATTGGGATCTCAGGTTAGACCCCAATCAGTTTAGACTGGGCTATGTTAGTTAGATGATACCTCCTACATTTTTAGTTTTAGTACTCAGTTCAAAATTCAGTTAAGTCTTGATTGACCATAGCATATAGTTTATCAGTTATTCAATTATTAGATTTTAGTATTTCAGCTTACAGACTATTTCAGAACTTGTTTTATGCTTGTTCATGCATTCTCAGTCTTTACTATTTTCATGTATTCTTACTCAGTACCTTATGCTATACATTTAGTAAGTTATTACTCATGCACATAAACCCATGTATATTAGCCTAACCTCACTTAGCATACCAGTACATTCAAAGTGCTGATCACATACTTATTTCTTGCGCTATGATGTCTTATATCATAGATCTGAATGCTCAGATTCCCGATCGTTCTTAGACTTTCTAGTGCATCAGAAGTAGTAGCCATGGTGAGTTCTCATCCTGTAAGGATGAATTATCTTATATTCAGTTATTTAGTCAGTCGGAGTTAGTTGGGGGCTTGTCCCATTAACTCCACAGTCAAACAGTTCAGAGGCTTCCAAACTAGTACAGACAGTTGGTCAGTTTTAAGTTATGATTATCAGTCATTTTATCAATATTGCCAGTATGTTTCCAGATGTTTTAAACCATTATTTAATATTGATTTTATTTGTTAAAACCTTATGGCATTTTAGTTGAAATTCCACATATGTTGTTTATCAGTTTTACTCAGTGCTCATAGCATGTACCATCTCATGGGTTAGCTTGTGGTCTCTTGGGACCATAAGCACCATATGACATTCAGGGTGTACTCCCGGGGTGTTACAAACTTGGTATCAGGGCCCAAGGTTTTAAAGTTTCCTATGGAGTTTGAAAGATCCGTTAAGTAGAGTCTTGTGCATAGGTGTGAAGCGCGCTACACTTATGGACAAGAGGCTACAAGATATTTTTAGAAAAAGTTTCCCTTCTTTCAGTGTTTATATCGTGTGAGTGAGCATGAGCTCAAGATAAAATCTTTGTATAATTTAATTCTTCTTTCTGTTTACAGAAAATGCCTCCCATAAAGAATAATGGAAGAAAGAATGGGAACCAGCCCGTACCACTGCTTATTCAAGATGATCCCCTAAACGAACATGTCTCCCATACCAAATTCATAGATGTTTTTGTTACCTTAGCTCATTCAGTAGCTGATAAGAACTATCAATAAGCTATTGTCCTATATAGACTTTTAGTTTATGCTCAACAGATTGAGGGGGGAGCATAAGAAGAAAGAGAACGAGAGTAAGATGGCAAGAACGGGTAGTTTTATGACAAGGTCAGAGGGTGATAACCATTCCTAGTTCCATAAAAATTTCTTATCCCTAGATTTACCTTTATCTAGTGCACCGGTTCCTAAGTTTAGGAATGACAGTCGAGATAGAGCACCAGGATCTAAGTCATAGGGTAGTGGGAAGAGTGTTTGTACTAACCCACTTTGTGAAGAATATGGTAGGAATCATAAGGATGTGTTTGGAGTCAATAGTGATGTGTGTTTTGGGTGTGGAAATACATGCCATAAAGTTATATATTACCCAAAGAGTGGCCAGCAGGGTCAGTATAACCGTCTTTCAGTCCCATCCGATCACCCGACTCAGCAGGGTGTCGCTTCCAGTGCAACCAACACTCCAGTCTCGTCATAATTGGAAAATTTCTCCTAATGTGGTTACGGGTACGTTATAGGCCTTTCATATTCTTATGTATGTTTACTAGACCACAGAGCTTTATTTTCTCTTGTAACCCCTTATATAGCTGCCAACTTCTATGTTAGACCTAAAATATTAGCGGAGCCCTTCTTACTGTCTACCACAGTAGGTAAACCTCTTCCATCTAGACGGGTATACAAAAAATGCCCTATTATAGTATCCTAGATAACCACTTTAGTTGATTTCAGAAATAGAGTCATTTAGCTTCAGTTTTTCGATGAACCATTTATTAAATGAAGGGGTAGTACCTCAGTGCTTAGGAGTCATACATATTTTCAGATTACTTCTCAGAATTCTATTATAACCTATGATCTAGAATTTGAAGCATAAAGCCAGGAGTTTAGCAATAGTAGTAGTGTTGGGATAGTGTTATCTGAATTTAGAAAGACTACATTTCATGGGGCTAGTCATATGAAAGGTGATTTAGTAGGCTTTAAGCAATGTATGCAAGAATTTAAGTTTGTTAATTTGAAACATATGTTGTGCATGTGATATTTGTAGGCTATGATTAAAGTAGTATAGTTATTAAAGATTTAGGGACATCCATGTTATGTGTTAGAATCTAAGTTTGAAACTTTGAAGGTTGAGGTAATAGAAAGGGGGGTTGAAAATTCTAAGTTAGTTAATTTTAAGTTTTTACATAATGATTGTTGGGGCTATAGAGGGCTAAGGGTTGTATCTCAGAAGAGAGTACTAGGATCAAGTTTTACATTATCGGGCATAGTCATTCAGGGTGAGTTTACCAATTATGTGTATTATTATGCCCCAGATTCTAGATTAAAGTGGTGGCAGTTCGGTTTAGAGATGTTGATTAAGTGGTTCCTAGACTTAGAATGATGGCTTTAAGCTAAGGGGGAGATGATAGAGCAAGTAACCAAGTCAGGCTCTTAGATTCTAGTAGTGATGCCAGTGTATTGTAGAACATCAAAAATGAAGAAAGATGACTGACCTATTCTTATCTCAGTGCAAGGTTTTTCAGTCATATTATTTCTAATCATGCCTTACATGTCAGCTCCATATTCATAATTCATGTTCATGCACATCACAAAGAACCATGTACTCTTCTAGACCCTAGTTTAAGGGGTTCCAGTTTGCTCAATAGTAAGAACCATGTTCCATGAATTTATGAACTCAAAAAGAATCAGGTCATGAAGCTCATGAATCATGTACTCATGCTTTATAGTATGATCAGTTCCAGTCTCATGCTACACTCTCAATAATCAGCAAAAATTTAGATTTTTGTTATGTATATCCTCATATTTGATTTCTTTAATAAATTCATATTATGGATACTCTATTCCTCAGGCCTCAGTTTCAGATCCCAGATATTCAGTCATGATTTAGTCCATAAGTGTCTCGTGTATCATCTCTGTCTTTTCTTAGTGATTTAGTCAAGTCAATATCATTCGGGGGGCCGAACTATCCCCAAGGGGAGATGTTGTAATACCCGAGTTTTCATGTCCTAAATCTCTCATTTTTTTTATAAAAGCAGATCCATCTTGAGGTAATGGTTACTCATAAGTGAACTCTCTTGTCCTATCTCAGCCTTATAACCATTCTCATGTCATTGCATGTATTCAAGAAATCAATTTAGTTCATGATATTCAGTTTATGTATCATGTTTTAGAATTAGTTACGCAATCATGTTTTTAGTTATGCATGTTAAAAATATGATCTCAGTTACCTTCGTACAGTACTCTTAGTCTAACCAGCCCCATTCGAGAATGAATGTTCCTAAGGAGGAGATAATGTAACACCCTACATTTTTGGCCTAGTCTTTGAAACATCGTTCCTACATGTATAATCCATAATCCAAATGATATCCATGTGAATATAAGTTTTATGATATTTATCCTTGTGTTTTATGTGCTTTCAAGGTGAAAAATATTCATAGGAATCACTTAGAACAAAGTTGAGCTAAGAGCCTTTCATTCGTCCAAAGTTTAGTATTCGATTCTACAAGGGTCTACTTTGAATATGTACAACTTTTGATATACATAGAAATTTGCATTTTAAGATCCACCAAATTTGAGATAATTGAGTCAGCTCTCCAACGATACCAATTTTGTCTTAATCCGATACCCGATCAAAAAGTTATGGCATTTTTCGTGAGAGACAGTAAGGGGTCGCGATAGCCCCGCACCGCGATGGCTATTCAACCAGACTGGGGGCCGCGTCACGAGGGCTGCTTAACCCAACTAGGGGTCATACTTCGGGGGCTATTCCCTCATAATTTTAGCTTCTTAAGGGTCAAGGGTTACTTTGGTCCTTTCCCCTCAACCCCAAATGTCCAAAGCACGAATTATAACACCCAAAAGAGAATTATTTGCCCATCTTCCTCAAATCAACTCATGCAAAAACCCTCCTCCATTTCCAAGAAGAAAAATCCAAGTGTCACCATTCAAGAACCTTTAACAAAAGTTATTCTCCTTCAATATTTAAGCCTTTGAGGTATGTTAGATGTTCATCCATGGATCCTTTCCACCCATGGAGTCAAAGAATCCAATTTTAAGTTTTAAAAAATGATTCTTACATGTTATTATGAACTTTATCTATGAACTCCCATGAATTTTGATTTTACATGATGTTTACAAGTAATTGTTGTTGAAATTAAACCTTACACATTTGAATGGTGCTTGTCGTATGTTAACTCCCTATATCCGCGATTTGTAGTATTTCAATTATGTTTGCATCTCGTGTTTTAACTACTCTCATGCTCAAGTCTATGAATTTCAAGTTTTTGATGAAATTCCTAAATTATTGGAGTTTGAATAATGATCCCTTGTTATGTTTCCAAGAGTTTTTGATAGACAGAGTCCTTACACATTGAAAGTTGAAGAATGTTTAGTTATATCTTGGTAATTAAATTTTCAAGTTATGTTTTCAATTGATTTCACGTGGAATGCATTATAGTATGCTTTAAATATTGTGACTTTTATATTATGTTCATATAAATACAGAATAAAACCCTCAGTTTATGATTTGGTCATGTGCTCGTACTTTCTTTTCATGTTTAAAAAGAATCCCCATGTTAAAGTCTTAGTCCCCATGTGTTTGATGAAATGCTTAAGTGAATAATTATGAACAAAGATTTCCGTTCCTGGTTTCAAAGCTTTCACGTGGTCCTGTTGTTATTGCGATCGAGTCCTGGGGGTTATGAATACCCAAAATTTAGCTGCTTACTTAGTTTCAATAGCTTCAGAATAGTTTTAGATAAACCATGAGCATTACCACTGAGTTAGCCATCACAATCAGTTACTTGTCCAATTAAATAGTTCAGTGCAGTAATTAGTTTCATTCAGTTGGGAGTAGGATTCAGTACCGAGCGAACTTAGGTATGGGGGCTTACCTGCCAATTAGGATTGGGTCCTTAGGAGCAATCCCTAAGTTCCACAACTACGTAGTTAGCATAGGTTATGAGACGTCACCCACCAGTTTAGGGCAGATACTCTCAGGGATCACCCGTCAATTTAGAACTGATCTCAGGGGTCACCCGCTAGATTAGGTTTGAATCCACAGTAATTATTAGTACCCAAGGCACTGTACTAGCACCCTTCCAACTGTGGTCACAGGTTGGACCCCATTCAGTTCAGACTGTGGCATGTCGGTTAGATGATACCTCTCATAGTTTTAGTTTTAGTACTCAGTTTAGAATTCAATTCAGTCTTGCTTGACCATAGCATATAGTTTATTAGTTATTCAGTTATTAGATTTCAGTATTTCAGTTTACAGATGATTTCAGAACTTATTTCATGCTTGGTCATGCATTCTCAGTCTCTACTATTTTCATGTATTCTTACTCAGTACCTCATGCTATACATTTAGTCAGTTATTACTCATGCACATAAACCCATGTATATCAGGCTAACCTAATTTAGTATACCAGTACATTCAAAGTACTAATTGGATACTCATTTCTTGTGTTATGATGTCTTATATCTTAGGTCCGGATGCTCAAATTCCCAATCGTACTTAGACTTTCTAGTGCATCTGTAGCAGCAGCAGTGGTGAGTCCTCATCCTTTGAGGATGAGTTATCTTATATTCAGTTATGTCAGTAGTTTATTTATTTAGTCAGTCAGAGTTAGTTTGGGGCTTGTCCCATCAACTCCACAGTTAGACAGTTTAGAGGCTTTCAGACTAGTATAGACAGTTGGGCAGTTTTCAATTGTGACTATTAGTCATTTTATTGGTAATTCCAATATGTTTCAAGATGTTTTAAACCATGATTCAGTGTTGATTTGATTTGTTAAAACCTTATGGCATTTCAGTTAAAATTCAACTCATGTTGTTTATCAGTTTTATTCAGTGCTCACAGCAGGTACTAGCTCATGGGTTAGCTTGTCTTCTCTTGGGACCGTAAGCACCGTATGGCGTCCAGGGTGTACTCCCGGGGCGTTACACTATTATTGTAGGAAAAATCAATTAAAGGCAAGTGATCATCCCAACTACACTTGAAATCAATTTCATAAGCTCGCAATATGTCGTCTAGAGTCTAAATGGTCCTGTTGGCCTGACCATCCTTCTGTGGGTAAGAAGTTATACTAATATGAACTTAGGTACTAAGAACCTTCTGAAAATCTTTCCAAAAATAAGAGGTAAACTTGGTACCTCTACCTGAGATAATGGTCAAAGAAGCTCCATGCAATTTCACCAACTCCCGAAGATAGAGTCTAGTATAGTCCTCGGCTCAGTCTGAAGTATTAACTGGCAAGAAATGGGTTGGCTTAGTCATGTGGTCAATAATAACCCAAGTAGATTCATGCTAATGATGAGTACGAGGCAACCCTATGATGAATTCCATATTCAATACTTCCTACTTCCAAGTGTAGATTTTGAACACCTAAAATATACCACTAGGCCTTTGGTGCTCAACTTTGACCTTCTGGAAATTTGGACACTTAGACATAAATTTTTCTATATCCTTCTTCATGCCACTCCACCAATAGATCTCCTGTAAATCATTGTACATCTTAGCGGATCCTGGATGAGTGTAATATGCCAAACAATGAGCTTATGCTAACATCCAATGCCTTAAATTATCCATGTCCGGAACACATAATATAACCTAACAATGAAGAACACCACCTTTCCCTTAGGACAAAACCTCCACCTTCTGATCCCGAATTGTCTCATTCCACTTAAGAAGATTAGGGTCTCTTTCTTGATTTTCCTTTACCTTGGAAATTAAAGAAGATTCCAAACTATTCTAAAACAAAACACTACCTTTGAGTAAATCCACTAATCGAAATCTCAACCTAGAAAACCAATGAATATCATGAACTAAATCCTTTTCCCATCCTCAATGTGTGCAACGCTTTGCATAGACAATCTAATAAAGGCATTAGACATAATATTTGCCTTACTTAGATAGTACAAGATACACATATCATAGTACTTCAAAAACTTTGACCACCTTCTCTGAAAAAGATTTAGGTCTTTCTGGCTAAAAACATACTGAAGGCTCTATGATCAGTAAACATATCAATATAGACCCCATAAAGATAATGCCTCTAAATC
The DNA here is from genome assembly GCF_002878395.1 of Capsicum annuum. Classification (NCBI taxonomy): domain Eukaryota; kingdom Viridiplantae; phylum Streptophyta; class Magnoliopsida; order Solanales; family Solanaceae; genus Capsicum; species Capsicum annuum. The sequence goes on from NC_061121.1 coordinate 50,122,955, forward strand.
TTTAAGGCAAAAGCCACTACTGCCAACTCAAGATCATGACTCAGATAGTTCTTTTCATGAGGTTTGAGCTTTCTAGAGGCATAGTCTATAACCTTGTCATGCTGCATTAACACACACCCAAGGTCAACTTTAGAAGCATCAGAATACACTATGAATACATCCGAACCCTCAGGTAGAGACAGAATTAGAGTGGAACTGAGTCGACTCTTTTACTCTTGAAAACTCTTCTTAGAAAAATCTGACCACTAAACCTTGACTTTCATCTAGGCCAGTCTAGACATGGGAGAAGTGATGGAAGAGAATCTCTCAACAAACTATATGTAGTAAATGGCTAAACCCAAAAAAATCTTGATATCTAATGGAGAGATTGATCTAGGCTAATAACTCACATCTTTGATCTTTTAAGGATCAACTTGAATGCCCTCTCCAAAAATAATATAACCAAGGAAAGCTACCAATTTTAGCTAGAATTCAAACTTGCTAAACTTAGAGAATAACCGGTGATCCTACAGAGTCTACAAGACAACCCTTAAATAGTCTCCATGATCATCCTCACTATGTGAATAGATGAAGATATCATCTTTGAAGACTATGACGAACATATCCAAATACTACTTGAACACCCTATTCATCACATCCATAAAATTTGTAAAAGCACTCATTAGTCTAAAAGACATACAATTTCTGTATACCCGTTTGGATATAATGAAACTACCAACTGGAGTAGACAGTGAGAAGGGTTTCGTAAGAATTTTGGGACTGACGCCAAAGTTTACTTTTTTATAGGGAGTCACAAAGAAAAGTTCCTCTGAGATCTAACAATGCATATACATAAATGTGAAAAACTTGTAACGTACCAGTAACCACATCAGGATAACCCTCCTGATCATACCAAGTTTGAAGGGCATAAAGCCAATTCTGGCATTGTTTGCTGGTTGTAGTAGAAATAGCTCCCTGCCTTGTAGGGGGACCTACTAAAGCTAATAAGGTGTTAGTTTGACCTTGTTGATAAAGATCCTTACCCCTCTGCCCAGTAAATAGACAATCCCTCATTCTGTGGCCTGGCTTACCACACTCGAAACAAGCATCACTATCGGCCATGCACTACCCTTTGTGGTTCCTACCATATCTCTTACAGACTGGGTTAGTATGGCTATTATTCATGCTATCCTGGGACTTAGAGGCTGGTGATCTATCCCGAGTGTCCTGTATGAACTTAAGCATTGGGACACTGGTAAATGAAGGGCTAGAGATAAAGATTTCTAGAAGAATTGAGAATGATTTCCACCATCCAACTTCTACAGAAAGAAACTAAAACTACCAGTTGTGGCCCTTTTAATCTCCCTTTTCTACTCCTTGAGATTCTTCTCTTCAATCTATTAAGCATAGACCATCATCTATTGAGGTCCATATCCTTAATCAACATAGTTGTCCTACATTTATTGACCACCTCTCCTGAGACACCAGACACAAAATTACTCATTTGGGCTCTAAAATCAGCCACCATAGTTGGAGCATACCTCGCCAATTGATTAAATTTTAGTGAATGCTCCTTCACGCTCTTGTTACCATACTTCAGGTTGATGAACTCTTAATCTCTCAACTCGAGTGGGAAGAACCTATCTAGAAAAGCAGTAGAAAAATCATCCCATGCTATAGGCCCTGCTTCAACACCCTTGTCCTCCCTCCATTACTTAAACAAAGTATGGGTCACTCCTTGCAATTAGTAGGCAGCCAAATCAGCACTCTCACTCAAACTGACACCCATGATTTCGGTTACTTTCTGAACATTATCTAGGAACTCTTGTGGATCCTCCTCAAACTTAGAAACAAAGAACTCTAGAGGAAAATTCTAGATTTTGTCATACTCACCGCTACGTTAGCAGGGGAAACAGCCTACTGGCTATTCTAAGCATCCATGAATTGGTATAATGCCATGAAAGCAGCCTTAAATTAACTGTGAGAGACCTGCTTATTCAGAGGGTCTTTGGGAATATGCGGTGGTATAGGCTAATCCCCATTCCTTCTTTTGTTAGCCTTTCTGAGAGAAATTTTTTTGTAAATGGATAGATAATGAGTTAGGAGAATTGTACTCCATCACATGACATAAATACTGAAAGAGATAAGAATTTCCCAAAATGCCTTGTAGCCTCTCGCCTATAGGAGTGGCGCTCTTCACACTCATGAACAAGACTCTACTTTTATGAAGCTTTTAGACACCCTAGGACACCTTAAACCTAATGATATGATACCACATTTGTCACAACACAAGACAACCCCTTAATCTTAACATTGTACTTTGAGTCACAAGTAACCCCACGCTAACCCATGGCTTGGCATAAGTTATGAATACTAATGTAAAGTAACAAAATACTGAGTGGAATTCATACTGAACTATCTAATAATCAAAAGAATACCAATTATGTCTTAAAATTCATCAAACTAAAAACTATCTGACTTTCTAAAATACTTAAAGAAACTGAGAACATGTTTAACTGTCTAAAAGCCTCTAACATGATGAGTTGTTAGGATAGGTCCCCAGCTAACTCTGACCAACTGAAATAATATAAAGTACTAAAGTAACTAACTGATAAGATACATAGATAGCTCTCAACTAATAAGGACTCACCAAGACAGCAGCTGAGTGGCACTGGGATGAACTACATGTGGCCTAGGTACTGAGCATTCAAACTAATACTATAAGACAATATAGCACAAAGAAGTATGTGATTAGTACTTTGAATGTACTGAGTATACGAGACAGGAATTTAACTTATACACACACACACACACACACACACACACACACATATATATATATATATAAATATTGAGCATGAATGCATAAACATGACAATCGAATGCAAAACCAAGCATAAACATGTGTTGAGTGACTGAATAACTAAATACTAGACACTTTGTCAAACAAACTTGAATTGAACATAATCTGAATACTGAACTGAGGACTATGGGAGATAACATTAACTGACATGCTCAAATCTAAGCTAATCAGGGTTCAATTAGTAACCCTAGTTGGAAGTGCTAGTACAATGCCAAAGGTAACAACACTGGCTAGCATGGGCCCACTAAACTAATGTCTCGAAGGACTAGGGTGGTAGTCCACTTCTAGAAGATGACCCTTCAAAACCTATGATGGCACCATAGTTCTGGAACTTAGGGACTTCTACTTAATATCTATGTAATACCCCGCACTTTTCTTAGTACCGTTTAGATCCTAGTGTATCAAGTGTCAATTTTAAAAGAAAATAACTCTTGATACATGTAGACTTTTCAATTTCTAGTTCCACTAATGCAAAGATAATTGACTTAACTTTCCAACAATATGAAATTCACCTCTATTCGATACTCGTTTGAGAAACTATGTCACTTTTAGTGAAGATAGTGTCTCAAAAAGGCCAGCACCATATCTCGGTGACATATAAAATGACATTTGTCAAATTCTATTGGGCCACCACATTGTACCGCATCGAGGTGAAAGTCCAGTTCTCATTTGTCCTTTTTTCAGTGAGGCAATGCGATCTATCGCATCACGGTGAGGGATAAAATGGGACTCGTCCCTTTTCCAGTGGCTCAATACGATTTCACCGTATTTCGCCATAGCCCAAAATTCTAGTTGTCCATTTTTCAGTAAGCCACCACGATAGTGGCGTATTGCGGTGGGTGCCAAAATCGTGATTTCAGTTCCAAAGTTGATTTTAAAAGGGTAATTTGGTCTTTTCCCAAGCCCCCAAATCATATAAAACCCAGAATTAATCCTATTCCAACCATTATATTCTCACTTTTCATCAACTTCCTCTCAAAGAAATCCTAGAACATCAAAACTTAATTCCCAAGAAATCCATATTCCACTATTCTTTCTCCATGGAAATTCAAAATTCAAGGTTACTAGTTCAAGATAATCAAGAATCCATCTTCAAAAGCACAAATAGGAACCCAAAGTTCAAGTTCCTTAATCTAATCTTCAATTAAGGTATGTGGGATTTTTCAACAAGGATAATCCTTTCATCTTTATGTCCAAAATTAGTTTTTAAAGATAATTTTACTTGAATTTATATGAGTTTTGAATTAGGGTTTATACCCAATTTTGTTATTTGCAATATTATGAGATTTCAAGTGATTTTGATATTGAATTGCATGTCTACTATTGTATTTTCATGCATATTGCAGTGATTTCAAATTTAGACTTGAATTATCAATATTTTCATTACTTAACATGAGTTTTATGATGATTTGACATGAAATAGATGCATGGGTTATTAGCCCTAGTTTAAACATTGTTATTTCAAAAAGGTTATTCCTTTAAGCATTACATGACTTGTTATATCCATATTTTTAATAATGATTTGATCTTTTGATCTTAGTTCAGACATAAAATCTACTTTATAGATTCAGTTATAGTTTAAATTAATGGATATACAGTTGGTTTTCATTATAATTCATTATACTAGTTTTTAAAGTGAATTTCTAACAGAATGAGCATACAGATTAAAGGGAGTAGTATTTAGCATCAAATAGAAAGTGTGGGTTTAGCGTATCCTAATTCCCTTGAACTACGAGCCAATGTAGGTACAAATTTAGATTTTTCCATTTCTATATGGCTAACAGTTACAGATGTGATCACTTAGATTAGGTTATACTCCTTGGCAAGAGTATGACCCTCTCCCCAATGTAAGGTTTTCCCATAAGGGAACGAGATATTCGACTCCATGATAGCTCACATGGTTTATGTTTGTTAAGAGAACCTCCCTACTTGTAAAGAACAATAGAAAATCTTTTAAAAGAATTTCCCTAAATCTTATAGACTACCGATTTCAGAATAGAAAAAATAACAGAAAAGTTTTTAGAAACTAAGTGTAAAGGCTCATAATTTTATTCGGATATTATTTTACATCAGATATTAGCCATGAGATTTCACCTTTTAGTTTACAGATACAGAGGTGAGTCCTTTTACACTTAGCCTGCATAATTTGAAAACAGACTTAACCTCAGTTTTACTTAGTTCACTAGCAGAAAGAGTAAAAGTATAGATTTCAGAACTAAGTGCTATGACTCACAATATTTATTTAGTATGCTTTATTATTCATGATTCATGATTTATAGTTTTTAGTTATTCAAGCCAATATGAATCATTTATACTTAGAATGCATTCTTTACAAGTTATATGCAAAATTAGTTATAGTTTTTACTTATGCATTCACCCTCACATGCTTAGTACATTCCAATAGTATAGATCCACATATATGTCTATGTGATACATTGTCTCATAATATAGGTATGAGTTGTAGCAGGATTATCATATTTAGATAGTTTGTAGATTCCAGCCCACAGATGATGAGTCCTCTTACTTTGGGGACTTCAGTTAGATGTTATTGATGTACTTTATTCTCTTACTCATATGTATTGATTAGTGGTAGTTGGTGTCGCATTCCAACTATCTATAGTCAGTATAGTAGAGGCTTCATAGACATTTAGTAAAGTTGATGTATTCAGTTTTATTTTTGTTTTGTATAAGCAGAGTTGTATTTATCTTAATGTAGCTTTGTATTGATCAAGTTCAGAAAAGATTTATTTTCTATATTTTCTTCAAATTTATGTGTTTTATTCAGTTTCTCATGAGTTATACCAGTATAATGGTTATCTTGGGATCACTTATGGTCTTACGCACCGTGTGGCATCTAGGGTGTAGTCTCAGGATGTTACAAACTTGGTATCAAATCCAGGTTTCAAGTGTCCTAGGGTGTCTGTGAAGCCGTGTCTAGTAGAGTCTTGCAGAATGGTACAGAGACGTCTATACTTTTCTTCGAGAGGCTATAGGGCATCTAATAAATGTCTCTTCTTTTATACTCTATATCATACAGTAAAGTTGTTCTCTCAAAAACTTCTGTCTATTCATGTATTACCCCAAAATTCTCTATCTATGACTTTTTGGGATACATGAGTACTACGATTCCAATTTACTCCTGAGATGATGCTCTTAGATTTACTACCAATAACTTTAAAAGCCACACAAGGGGCTTGAGAGGGGATCCCAAGTATGTTAAGTTCCTTAATTTAAAAGTTTATGTCCTTATCCATATGAGTTGTTCAGTTAAGATGAGTAAGATTTGTATTCAGATTCCTTGATAACCCTCTAATGCAGATAGTTCTCATGAGAGGAGATAGTGTGAACCTAGATTGTTAAATAGAGTTTGCATTTGAGGGATATTGTTACCTAGTGTGTTATGATTTATAAGTAGTAGAGCTTTCTTATAGTTAAAAGTATGGGTATTGAAGTGCAGTGGCAAGAAAGGTGGGAATGGTGATTTATAGAAAGTATATAGATGAGCTTATGCGTATAATAGAGTTTGTGCTAAGGTGATATGTCCTTGTGCATTAGTTTTGAGGTAATGAATATGGTACAAGTCCCTTGGTAGAAGGTAGAGAAAGAGCGATTAGTTAAGGTGAATTATTGTTTGCTTGTAGTATGAACGGAGTTATTGATGGTACTTATTTTTTTTAGAAAAGTATTGGTTATTAATGAAAATATTTGGTGGTTTAGTATTGTTAATTTAGGCTTCCCTTGAGGTTGTAGAAATGAAGTTTGGTTTAAACTTATAGGGCCATGAAATTAATTTAGATATATAGATGGGTAAGTACTAGAGACATGTAAAAGAGGGGTGTGCTAATGGATTTTTAACAAAGTATACCATAGGATTATGATTAGTTATGGTTGTAAATCATGTTTAGAACTATACGTTAAGATTGAACAGTGGATGATCTTCAAGGTGGAAATAATGATTGCTTGGCTAGTGATGCTAGTTAAATAAAACTGATCTAGTAGGCTTGGATAGTATATGCAAGAGTTAAAGTCCATTTTATTCGTAATCAAGTATGATGTTGTACGTATTATGTAGAAGTGTGACCAAGGTGATATGGGGTTGCTTTATTTTCTAAGGTTATTACGTGTTGTATGTGGTTAATAGTACTGTTGAGTTACTAAGTGGAAGGAGGATAGTTATATAGTTTTTGATGTTCTTAATAGCTAAGTTAAGGTGTTATGGATAGATAATGTTGAGCCTTTTGGTATGATTTTGATTCTCATGGTTTAGGGAAGAATATAAGTTTAGAGATGTTATATTAGTAGGCTATGACAGAAGTAGTATGGTTCATTAAAGGTTTGGGGATATCCATGTTAGGTGTTAAAACCTAAGTTTGAATCGTTGAAGATAGAGAAAATAAAAATAAGAGTTGAAGCTCTAGATGGTGTGAACTCAGGACATGGTTATACTCATGAATATTCTAAGTTAGTAAGTGCTCAAGTAACTATATAATGACTATTGGGCTATAAAAAATATAGAGTTGTATCTTAGAAGGAAGTATTAGCAGTTTGTTTTACACTTTCAGGTGTAGTCTTTATGAGTAAGTTTATTATTTATGTGTATTGTTATATTCCAAACTCTAGAGTGCAGTGAGTGTAGTTCATTTTAGAGTTCAGTAAAGGGTTCCACATACTTAGAATGATGGCTTAAAACTAAGGAGGGGATGATAGAAAAAGGAACCAAGCGAGGCTCTCAGATTCTAGTAGTGATGCCAGTATGTTATAGAACATCAAAAAGGGAGGATAAGGCCCGACCTACTCTTATTTTAGAATTTGTATTTCAGTTATCCTAATATATACTCATGCCTTACCTGTCAGTTCCATGATCATAGTTCATGTTCATGCACATAATAGAGAATCATATACTCTCCTAGTTCCTAGTATAAGGAGTTCCAATTCATTCAGCAGTCGGAATCATATTCCATAAGTTATGAACTCCAAATTCAGGTCATGCAACTCATGACTCATGTACTCATGCTTTACAGTATGTTCAGTTCCAGTATTAATGCAACACTTTAACAATCAGTGAAATTTGGATCTATGTCTTGTATGTCCTCATATTAGATCTCTTTAATGAATCCAGGTCGTGAATACTCTATTCCTCAGGCCTCAGTAAGGTGTCAAGTTATGCTTAGTATCCCTTCATGTTTCAGGCCCTAGTATCCCAACCTTTCAGTGACCTCCCCTTAGATCAAGATAGTAATGATGAACAATTGTGTAGATGGGAAAGGGTAAATATATTATGTTGGTAAAGATGGTTGTATGCTTATTTTATGTAAGTCTATAAGTTAAGGAATATTAAGGTGAAGCTTTTTGTATATGACTTGGTTAGTTGAAAATATTTTATACTTGTCTTCTTAAGAATAGTGCATGGAAGTTATTATTGATAGAGGTATTAGAGAATATGAGAAAGATGCTTTTATGGGTGTTTGCTTGGAAGTTCATATGTGGTTATGAAAAATAGGTTTGAATGTCATGTTGGTGTGTAAGTGGATGAATGCATTGTGCATTAGTAAATTCCTAGTAAGAGGTTGAATTTAGTTGTTAAAGTGATAAGAAGAATTATCCTAGAGGTGAGAAGCTATGACAAACGATTGTGGTACTGAATTTATGGTTCAAACTAGTATTATGGTGTTATGTGCATACCTTATGATTTCGAATTAGGCTTGACCATGATGAGAGAATTTAGTTCAGTTTAGACTTTAGTAGACGAATTTATCAATGCCCATGTAAGAATCATAAGTTGAATCAAGTGGATAAGGTATTTAAAGGGGTAGTATAGTTGAGGGAGCCTTTAAGAAGTGTTGCTAAGCTTGAAAGTAAGAAGTTGCATTTCTTAAGGACTAGTAATTCTATCCTAGCTTATGATTTATAGGTCTATGTTCCATGCCATAAAATTGTAGTAATGTTGAAATTTGTTATTAAGATGTCTTGTTTAGATCATGCCCAGAGTTCTTTGCTCCCTAATTTCATTAGAACTTCCTAGAAGAGTGTTGAATAAATACCCCATTTGGGTGTGAGCATTCAGTATGATCTAGTCCATAAAGCCTGCAATCCAGTTTAGCAATCAAACAGATAAGATCATATAGATTTCCAACTTTACATCTAGCCGTACTACCTAAAGTTTCATGAGTAAGGCCGTTCCATGAGGTAAAATGTTTGCATTTATGCAAAGTACAAATTCAGCTCAGTCCATAGATCAAGCATCAGTCTCAGATTCAGATATTTAGTCATGATTTAGTTCATAAATATTCAGTGAATGACCTTAGTTTTCCAAGTATTCTAGATTAGAAAGTGTAATACCCATTGTATGATCGTAGCCTCATTGTCTCATGATTTTTGACTGCATAATTTATCACTTCATAGTTCTATATGTATGATTGCATCATCAAAACTTCAAGAAAATTCTAAACTCTCAGCATAAATCAGCTCCTTATAGAAAGTAAAGGTAAGTTAGCTCAGAAATCAGTTTCATGATAAAGGTTTCTAAAGTTTCAGAAGTAGTCATGTAAATATGTTCTTGAATATACATGTTCAGTATTTAATCTCAGTTACCTTTGTTCATAATTATCATTCCAATCAGTCTCATTCGAGGATGAATGTGTCCAAGGGGGAGATATTGTAATACCCTGCACTTTTCTTAGTCCCATTTCGCTCCTAGTGTGTCAAGGGTCAACTTTAAAAGTAAATAACTCTTTATACGTGTATACTTTTCAAGTTCTAGACCCACCAATGCATATATAATTGACTCAGCTTTCCAACGATACCAATTTCGTCTCAATCTGATATTTGGTTGAGAAACTATGGCACTTTTAGTGAAGACAGTGTCTCAAAATAGCCAGCACCACATCGTGGTGACATGCAAAATGACATTTGTCAAATTCTAGTGGACCACCGCAATTGGCCCACATCACGATGAAAGTCTAGTTCCTATTCGTCCTTTTTTCTGTGAGGCGACACGATCTCACTGTGTTGCGGTGAGAAACAAAATAGGACTCGTCCCTTTTCCAGTCTCTCAACGAGATTTCATCACGTCGTGCCATATCCCAAAATACCAGTTGTCCATTTTCTAGTAAGCCACCGCGATGGTGGCGCATCGCGATGGGTGCCCAAATCAGGATTTCCAGTTTTGAAGTTGATTTTAAAAGGGTAATTTGATCTTTTTCCAGGCCCCCAAATTATGTAAAACCTGGAATTAATCCTATTCCAACCATTTTATGCTTACTTTTTGTCAACTTTCTCTCAAAGAAACCCTAGAACATCAAAACTTAATTCCCAAGAAATCCAAATTCCACTATTCTTTCTCCAAGGAAACTCAAAATTCGATGTTACCAATTCAAGATAATTAAGAATCCATCTTTAAGAGCACAAATAGGAACCCAAAGTTCAAGTTCTTTCATCTAATCTTCAATTAAGGTATGTGAGATTTTTCAACAAGGATAATCCGTTCATCCTTGTGCCCAAAATTATTTTTGGAAGATAATTTTACATGAATTTATATGAATTTTGAATTAAGGTTCATACCCAATATTGTTATTTGCAAGATTATGAGATTTCAAGTGATTTTGATGTTAAATTGCATGTCTACTATTGTATTTTCATGCATACTAAAGTGATTTCCAGATTTAGACTTGAATTATCAATATTTTCATTACTTATGATGAATTTTATGATGATTTGAGATGAAATAGATGCATGGGTTATTAGCTCTAGTTTAAACATTGTTATTTCAAGAAGATTATGCTTTTAAGCATCCCATGACTTGTTATATCCAGATTTTAAATAAAGATTTGATCTTTTGATCTTAGTTCAGACATGGAATCCACTTTATAGATTCAGTTACAATTTAAATTAACAAATATACAGTTGGTTTTCATTATAAACCATTATACTAGTTTTAAAGTGGATTTCCAATAGAATGGGAATACAAATTAAAGGGAGTAGTATTTAGCCCTGAGCGGGAAGTGTGGGTATAGCGCATCCTACTTCCCTAGAACTACGAGCCAATATAGGTACAAATTTAGATTTTTCCCACTTCTAAGTGGATGACAGTTACAGATGTGATCAGTTAGATTAGGTTATACTCCTTGGCAAAAGTATGATACCTCTTCCCAACGTGAGGTTTTTCCATAAGGGTATGAGACGTTGGACTCTATGATAGCTCACATAGTTTATGTTGATTAAGAGAACCTCCCTACTAGTAATGAACAATATAAAAGCTTTTAAAAGAATTTCCCTAAAGCTTACGAACTACAGATTTCAGAATTGAAAAGAATAACAGAAAAACTTTTAGAAACTAAGTGTAAAGGCTCACAATTTTATTCGGATATTTTTTTACATCAGATATTATCTAAGAAATTTTACCTTTTAGTTTACAGATACAGAGGTGAGTCCTTTTACACTTAGCCTGCATGATTTGAAAACAAACTTAACCTCAGTTCTACTTAGTCCACTAGTAGAAGAGTAAAAGTACAACTTTTAGAACTAAGTTCTATGACTCACAATATTTATTCAGTATGCTTTATTATTCATGATTCATGATTTACAGTTTTTAGTTATTCAATCCAACGTGAGTTATTTACACTTAGCATGTATTCTTTACAAGTTATATGCAAAATTAGTTACAGTTTTTACATATGCATTCACCCCTACATGCTCAGTACATTCCAAAAGTACAGATCCACATATATGTCTATGTGCTACATTATCTCATGATATAGGTATGAGTTGTAGCATACTTATCATACACAGGCAGCTTGCAGATTCCGACCTGCAGATGATGAGTCCTCCTACTTTGGGGACTTCAGTTAAATGTTATTCATATAATTTATTTTTTTACTCATATGTATTGATTAGTGGTAGTTGGAGTCGTATCCCAACTATCTATAGTAAGTCTAGTAGAGGCTTCATAGACAGTCAGTATAGCTGATGTATTCAGTTTCAGTTTCAGTTTTGTTTTGTATAAGTAGAGTTGTATTCATCTTAATGTAGCTTTGTATTGATCAAGTTTAGAAAATATTTATTTTCCGTATTTTCTTCAGATTCATGTGTTTTATTTAGTTGCTCATGAGTTATGCCAGTATAAGGGTTATTTTGGGATTACTTGTGGTCCTAAGCACCGTGTGGCATCCAGGGTGTAGTCTCAAGGCGTTACAATCTCAGTCCTCAATTAGCAGGTGAGCCTTTATCTATGCATTCACTTGGTACTAAGTACTACTCCCAACTAAACTGATACTGAAATATAAGTGAGGTATAAACTAATAAATGGTAAATGCTCAACATGATCTAATTACTAAAGTATATGCTAAACTTGGTAATAAACTAAATTCAATGACATAAGCATGATCTTAATGGCTTACAATATGTAAACTAATATATGCATCAATTTACTACATATTGGGTGCTCATAACCCTCCAACTCTATCTAATTCATCCAAACAATAATAACAATTACTAAGCATAATATGAAAATTTCTCAATTTAAAGACAATAATTCAACAACTTGATATAATGGGGAAAATCATGCTTTTGAACATGGGAAATCACTAATCTCATAGAAAAGCACATACCTATGACCTGGCTATGCATATAAACTGAGGAAAGTCAAGAAATCCAATTTGACCTGGAACCTAAATAAAGGAAAAAGGATTTATACCTGTAAATTTAGGCATTTCTTAGGACTCAATGGGTGGAAGGGACCCAGTGATGAAATCCCACATACCTAAAAGCAAGCCTCTTGAAGAATCTTCTTAAAACTTGAACTTGTTTTTTATGAACACTAGTTGGGTTTAGAGAGAAAAGAATTGCTTTTTCTGCTGTGTTTTGAGTAATTTCTAAAGTTATGAGAGGTTAGGGTAATATTTACTCGTGATAACTGATGATTTGGAAGCTTAAATGACATGGGTTTGGGTTAAAAGGCTGAAATTTACAAGAAAAGCACTTGTTAAAAATCATGTAGAAATTTTGTTCTTAGTTGTCATGACTAGAAATTTTGTTCCTAGTCGTCATGACTCACCCAACTCGGTCACGAGTTGTGGTATGAGTCGTGACCTGAGATTCTGGGTCTGAGTCGACCCCCCTCCTAATAACTTTTTAGGTCTAACCACAAGTTATTAGGAGTGGTCGTGGTTTGGTATATAGTTTCTGGGTTTCTCTTTATTATGGTAATGGGTCCTCCTAATGACTCATAAAGAAGATAACAAATTATAGGTTAGACTTGTTAATACTGGGCTGAGTTTGGGATCCTTCACTATTTGGCTAATGAGTCACACCACGACTCGTTAGGTCTTATTATGAGTCATGATATGTACGCATTTTCACTGGGACAAAACCTAAAACCTTCATAGTAGTGACATTGACTCACACATGATGACTCATCACGTGTGGTATTGACTCGTTGCCAAAATCATTATCACTGACAGTCAGACAGGTCCTTAGGAAATTTTATGTAACTTTTAATCACAAAAATAGATTAAGGTAAGACTTATGGCATTGGAGAACTAATTTAATGGCTTGTATTTGACGGGATTAGAGATATAAACTTGGGGTATTATATATATCATGAATTTTACACGACAAGATATAGAATATGCTATTAGTAAATTGAGTCCATACTCTAATAATCCCAATCAAACTTTCTAAATGGCAATGAAAAGAATATTGAGTTATCTAAAATATACTCAAGACTATGCTTTGAATTATAATAAATATCTAGTAGTAATTGAAGGATATAGTAATGTAAATTGGATTATCAGGTCAAATACAGTAAAATCCATGATTGGATATGCGTTTAATCTTGGTGGAGGATAAGTCTCTTGATCATCCGAACAAACATGTATTTCCTGCTCTATAATGAAATCTAAATTTATCACATTAGATAAAGTTAGTGAAAAAGCTGAATGGATTTAAAATTTTTTAAAAGATATTCTTTATTGAACCAAACCTTTAGCACCAGTATGCACATACTGTGATAGTCAAGCTTCAATAATAGGGCAGTGAGCATGATGTATAATGGTAAATCTCGTCATATAAGACAAAGACATAGTATCGTTAGAGAACTACTCTCTAGTGGAATTATCAAGATTAACTACGTGAGGTCAAAGAATAATATGTCAGATCCACTTACATAAGGAGTAACTAGAGGGCGAGTTGAGAGATCATCAAAAGAAATAGGTTAACGTCCTAGGACAATTCATTATGGTGGTAACACAATAAAGCGGAATGGAGATCCTAAGATCTAGGTATAAAAAGATCAAACAAAGTTATGACTAATGGTTCAACATTGTCAATTAATTCAACTCATTTTCATGATAAAGATAATGTTCTGGAAATAAGGATAAGACTTACAGAATAATGCTTTTTAATGGTTTTTAAGTTTGATAGTGTAACACCCCAATTTTTTGAACTGGAATGCTACACGGTGCTCATGACCCCGGAGGACTATAAGTTAACTCATGACTGATATTTGTACCTGTAACTACATAATATACATATAAAAATGCGGAAACATGAACTAAAAGGCCATAAAATTCAATCTTGAACAATAAAATATCTGAATAAAGTGGTATCATAGTACCAAAACAAGCTAAAAATACAAAAGTCTGAATTTGAAAACTCTGTAATCATTTGAAAGCCTCTAAACTGTTTGAATAAGGAGTTGAAGGAACATGTCTCCAACTTACTCCTTAAACTGAAAATAAACTGAAATACTGGAACAATAAATGTAATGATCATGTCATCGAAAAATGAGGACTCACTGCTAACTGAATTGCTATTGCTGGTCTGAAATCTGCACCTCAGAACCTATGGTGTAACATACAAGAAAGCACCATAGTGTGAATGTGTCAGTACAACTAAAGTACTGAGTATACGTGGGGGTAGGCTAGGTGCATGGAGTTTATATGCATGAACATGCAGACTAATATGAACGTGAGAATACATACATATATACGTAACTGCTACTGAACTCGTGGAGATACTGACTACTAAGTCCGAATACTGACATCTTGACTTTACCGATACTGAGATACTGAATAGATGAATGACTATTTCTGACAGTTCAAATTATGAAGAATTGGTCTGATTAACCGTGTCTAACAGTCCTAAAATTGAATACTGATAACGTAAGCTATGAGAATTGATTTAACTAATATAACTATGATGATCGGGCAAACTGATGTAACTGATACTAAGTGACTGTATCTAACAGTCTAAATCTTGTAATAATGATTAAGAGTGACTAAAGCTTGAGATCAAACCTAAATAACGGGTGATCTCTGGAACTAATAATGAGAATACTCAACTGAATCTGAGATTGAGATCAAGCCTATCTGATGGGAGATCTCTAGAAGTACTGATACTGAATAACTAATAAGAGACTAAGCCTATATGATGGGTGGTCTTTAAGTCTGTGGAACTATCTGAGTTCCTTACTGAGATTAGTGACTGTATCTGACAGTCCTGATTTTTTATTTCTACTCTGAAGACTGATATTGAAACTGTAACTATGGGATGTATTCATGTAACCGACATGCCCCATGCTAAGCTGACTGGGGTCCAATCTCTGCCCTGACTAGAAGGGTGTCAATACCGCACCACCGATAAAGACAATTGTTGTGGAGTCAGTCCTAATCTAGTGGGTGACTCCTGGGATTAGTCCTATACATATAAATATGCTACCAGGTGACCCTTGAGTATGTCAGTCCTATCTAACGGGTGACATCTCGTACCTACGCTGGCTACGTAGTTCTGGAACTTAGGGATTTCTTCTAAGGATCTCAATCCTCGCTAGTGGGTGAGTCCCCATCCCTAGGCTCGCTCGGTGCTGAATCCTACTCCCATCTGAAAGACACTGGACTGAACTGATTAACTGAACTTACTGAGTTTCGTGGCTGATGGAATACTACTGATTTCATGAGATTTCTAAGTCACATGAGTAACTGAATCCTATAGATCATGGCTTGACTAAGAGTATCATGACAACATGTCATGGCTCTAGGCACACAACTATATTTTTTGGGTACAAGTACCCCCAGGACTCGATGGAAGGAAACTGACACATATAACTGACTTAATCATAAGGATGGAGTCCACAATTCACAATATCATAAGTAGGGGATTTCATACTACATATGATTATCATATTCTTGAACATGAAAGATAATGCATGTAACATGTACATACTTGCATGGTTCTAGTTTCATGAGCATTCCATTTCACAACAACAATACATAACTATTTGCATGGAATTCATGTTAAGTCATAAGGGATAGAGCATGGACTTGTCATTTGGGTTCTACTTAGCTATATTACATGATTTCTAGTCTCTTAGGTATTTTATCAAACACCTTGCATGTACTCTTTAAGGCATAGCTGTATTCACAAATTTACACCATATTAATCCATCCAAATTTATGGTTTCCAACTACATGATTATAATCTTCAAGAAAATTCATCTAATTCCCATTCTTTAGCACAAACAACAAACAACAACATGAATAAAACCATATCAGTACAAAAAATTCATGATTTAGTAACCAAAGATTGATTCTTGAACTCCACGGACGAAAGAAATCCGTGGATGAACACTATGCATACCTTAGAAGAAAGATTCTTGATGATTGACGGAGGAATTTCCTTGAACTTGAATCTTCTATGAAAACCCTGTCTTGGTTCTTGAGAGGATTTTGAGAGAATGATTATGTTTTGGTAAAATAAGGGCTTAATTACGTGTTTAGGCATTATATAGGGGTGGAAAAAGGACCATTTTACCCCAAAATGGACTATTTAAGTCACCTGGACACCCACATGTGCGTCGCACACTTTATCGCACATATTAAGGTATGCGTCGTACATCTTATTGCACATATTAGGGTGTGCATCGCACACCTTATCGTACACCTGAGGTTGTGCGTCGTACACCTTATGTCAGGCGACATACTCCACTTTGCAAAGTCATAACTTCTTGCTCGGGTGTCGAATTTGGGCGAAATTGGTATCGTTGGAAAGATAATTCGATTCTCTAAAATTTGGTGGGTCTAAATCTTCCAAAAAACCACATAAACATCTATTTATACTCGTTCAAAGATGACCCTTGTGAAATCAAATACTAAAACTTGATGGATTCAAAAACTCTTTGCTTGCATTACCTTAAGTGACTCATATGAACATGCTTAACACATCATAAGCTATATTATTGTTAGGATACTCATTGTAAGTCATGTACTCAAATATAAATCACAGGATAGGAGGTTTCATACATAGGAAAAATGGTTCACTTCCTAGCTTAGAAACATACGGGGTATTACAATATCTCCCCCTTGGGAACATTCGTCCTCGAATGAGAATTAACTGAGATGGGAGAAATGGTAAGATGAAGTACATACAAGACATACATTACTGAAACATAATTTCATTACTGACATGACTGAAGAGCTGAATGTATATTATATCGAATATGCATATCTGATGCATGGGTAACTAATTTATGAATGTGAGACTGAGGATTCTGATAAACTGAGTTTTCTCAAAATGAGAATGCATATCTAATGCATAACTGAAAAGTTGAATCCATACATATCGGATGCTTGATTACATGATTGACTTGATTGATAACTTATTACGCATATCTGATGCGCGAATACATAACTGAACTAACTTATGAACGTACGACTGAACATGCAATGGTAAAGGCACTAAGATTGGATTGAAACATGAGAACATGACTGAATCTGCTACGTGACGTATGGACTGAGCATAATGAATTGAAATGAACCTCTGAATATTCGACTTACAGCTGAGGTTTTTAACTTAAGGGTCAACTTATGAGCACCCTGTATTCTAAAATGAATTCATTATGCAAGGAGAGACATAAGGATCTAAGACATGAGAGCATCAAGAAGAGGTAGGATATCTCCCCCTTGGGACACTATGTCCCTCTAAAAATGCACACCTGACTGAGATACTGGGGCCAAAATCTCTGGATCATGGCTAGTCTGAAGTGAATAGAGTCGATTCTGATGTTGACCACTATTGGTGATGGGATTGGCAGTCTACTGATGCAAATCTCTACCTTTCTGAGCTAACACTTTACACTCCCACATTCTGTGACCTGGCTTACCGCATCCAAAATATACCTGACTATTAGCTCTGCATGCACCTAGATGATTCTTGCCACACTCTCCACAAAGCAGATATGTACGCTCACTTCTAACACTACTCTGGGATTTGGAGCCTGGTGCCCCATCATGACTAACATCTCTAAAGTTTGGTGCGGGCACACTAGCTAAGGAGGGGACTGGGACTAAATTTTTTTGACTATGGTGAGAACGATTACCACCCTGTGACCCAGCCGGAGAAAAGCTGTAACTACCTGTTCTGAATCTCTTATTAGATCTCTCCCTCTCCTTAAACTTATTTGTCTCTATCTGCTGGGCATATATCATTAAACTATCAAGATCTATGTCTCTATTGAGCATAGTTGTTCTACACTCTTTCAATACTAACCCGGACACACCAGTCACAAACTTACTCATGCTCGCTCTGGGGTCAGCTATCAAGTCAGGAACATACTTAGCTAACTAGTTGAACTTAAGACAATACTCCTTTACTGTCATGGAGCCTTGTCTCAGGTTCATAAACTCTTCTACCTTAGCTTCTCTCATTTCTAATAGGAAAAACTTATCTAAGAAGGCATCCTAAAATATCTGCCAAGTCATGGGAGTTGCATCCTCTCCTCTACTCTTCTTCCACAACACTACCCAATTATGAGAAATATCTTTCATCCTATAGGATGCTAATTCCACACTCTCCTCCTCTGACACATGCATAATTTGGGTGATCTTCTTCACCTTTTTTAGATACAACTGTGGGTCCTCACCTGCTACTGACCTAAAGAATTCTGGAGGGTTCATTCTCATAAAAATTTTTATTCTGGCTGTGAATAAATCCCCATCTTGCTGGAGTGGGACTGCAGTCTGACGGTTTCCCTAAACACTAGCGGTCACAGCTTGGGCTAGTGCCTGAAAAGCTGCCCGAAATTCTGCATGTGACACATTCTCATTCAAAAGATCTGCGGGCTGAGGGCCTGACTGATTCCCCGTTCTCTTCTTAGGAGGCATGATCTGCAAACAGAAGAGGAACAAGGATTAGACTAAGAGTTTAACTTGATCTTTTTCTCACTGGCACGACATGAAAACTGAAAGAAGGGAGACTGTTCCTAAACCATCTTATAGCCTCTTGTACATAAATATGGAGCGCAACACACCCATGCACAAGACTCTACTAGATGCGGCTTTCAAACTTTCAAGGACTCTATTGAACCTTAGGCTGATACCAAGTTTGTAACGCCCTGATTTTCTGAACCGGAATGCTACATGGTGCTCATGATCCTCAAGGACCACAAGCTAACCCAAGACTGATATTTGTACCTGTAACTGCATAATATACATATAAAAATGCAGAAACATGAACTAAAAGGCCATAAAATTCAATCTTGAACAATAAAATGTCTGAATAAAGTTGTATCACAGTACTAAAACAAGCTAAAAATACAAAAGTCTGAATTTGAAAACTCTGTAATCATTTGAAAGCCTCTAAACTGTCTGAATAAGGAGTTGAAGGAACATGTCTCCAACTTACTCCTTAAACTGAAAATAAACTGAAAT
>NC_061121.1:50145496-50192042 GCF_002878395.1 Capsicum annuum
CAAACTGATGTAACTGATACTAAGTGACTGTATCTAACAGTCTAAATCTTGTAATAATGATTAAGAGTGACTAAAGCTTGAGATCAAACCTAAATAACGGGTGATCTCTGGAACTAATAATGAGAAAACTGAATCTGAGATTGAGATCAAGCCTATCTAATGGGAGATCTCTAGAAGTACTGATACTGAATAACTAATGAGAGACTAAGCCTATATGACGGGTGGTCTTTAAGTCTGTGGAACTATCTGAGTTCCTTAATAAGATTAATGACTGTATCTGACAGTCCTGATTTCTGATTTCTACTCTGAAGACTGATACTGAAACTGTAACTATGGGATTGTAATACCCCGCATGTTTCTAAGCTATTAAGTAAATAAGTATTCCTACGTATGAAATCTCCTATCCTATCATGCACTTTAATAGTGCCCTTGCCTCTTTCCCAAACATATTAGACTACTCATTTTGAACACAGACTCTGGCTTTTGTTTTCTTGGAATTTCTAACAACATAGTGTGTATATATATTTTTGGTTATTGCAGTAACCGTGTTATTGACTTGATTTGTCACATGACAACTATTGCATAAACAGTTAATTTTCCTCGCGATGGCGGGCGGTTGTTTATAGTTCAGCAAAAAGAATTGAAGAGGCTCTGGAATAATAAAGAAGTAGAGATTGGTAACTGTATGCAGAATAGATCCCTTCTATTATTTTCGGAGTTTTATTAGAAAGTTTCTAAAAAAAATTCATGAGGATATTTTTATAATATTCTAGTTCAATAAGAAAAATTAGACGAACGAGTGTATTCTCTGCTCATACTTTTTGTTATTCGAAAGGTGCAACTTTGGTACGTTAAGGTATACTTTTCTTTTTGTGCGACTAGAATGGTCGACTTCCAATTTTCAATTGAGCAGTGGCGACTATTTCATATTTTCACCTTCATTTCTTTTTTAAGGGTAGTCTTGGTGTATAATAAATTTTTTGTTGTCCGACTCTATTTAGACTTTGCACATAGTGGAAGGTTTAGTTCGATAAAAATAAAAATCTCTTCTATAAAGACTATAAAACTGAAAATAAATTTGTAAAAAGACTAAGGTGACTTATTTTCTAGTCCTTACAGTTTTTGTGAAGTTCTATGGCGTATTAATAAGATATCTTTATTTTTTACTCATAAGAGATACTCATTATTATATATAAGAGATCTGAAAAAAGCATTTTCTTCTATTTATTTTATAAGAGGACAAGAATTTTTAGTTGCATTTGATATTCGCAACAACTTTCAAACTTGATTAATTTGAATTTATTCTAGACATGTCCACTTAGTTAATACCTAATTTATCAATTAAGAACTTATTTAACTCATAACCTACCCTTGTTATCATAGCTATGAAAGCATAGAGTATAAACAAAATAAAGAGTAAACTAAAGAGCATTATAAAGGGTAAGTACGTTCATTTTTTTTAGTTTTAATTTATTTTATTTTTTTGAATAGTTGATAAACTAAGGTAACTAAAACACTTGTTACAAAAATATGAAAATAGGAGCAGGGAGTCCCAAGCTACAAAGGAAATTAATTAGTCTTGCCAAATAAGATTTTACATCTTTTTTCAATAAATAAAACGAAAATAGTCCATTGTTCAAAGAGTTGTCAAAATGGGTTGGCCCAACCCAACCCAATTCAACCTTAGCGGGCTAGGGAGTTAAATAGATTAGGACGGACTAGCTCTTTTAACTAAAGGGCCTTTAAAATAGCAGTCCAACCCAACCCTAAGCGGGCCGCAGGTTGGGACAGATTTGCCCTTCAAAAAAAAATAAAAGCAACTCAAAACATGATAAACGAAAATATTGTAAGTACTAGATAGGGGTGGGAGTTCAGTATTCGATTGACATTTTTAAAGTTTGGGTTCGATAATTCGGTAATCAATAGTTGAACAAATATACCACATACCATACTTATAAACATCGGTTTAGTAATTTGGTAATCGGTAAATTAAACTTTGGTTCGATACGGTATTTGATAATACCATATTAAAGTTGGAAATGTGCAAATGTACGTTTGAATTTCAAAGAGTATATTTAATAGAAATCCTATTTATTATTCTTTTTGTTACTTTTTACGAATATATTACCAAGGTCCAAGAGATTCTTTGGGATGACTAATACTCTCTTTCTCTCTCTCTCTCTCTCTCTTTATATATATATATATATAGAGAGAGAGAGAGAGAGATGGATGGATGGATGGATAGATGGATAGAGGGATAGATGGATGGATGGATGGATGGATGGACGGATGGACAGATGGACGGATGGACGGATGGATGGACGGATGGATGGATGGATAGATGGATGGATGGATGGACAGATGGACGGATGGATGGACAGATGGACAGATGGACAGACAGATGGATGGATGGATAGATGGATGGACGGATGGATGGATGGATGGACAGAAGGATGGACGGATGGACGAATAGATGGACGGATGGACAAATGGACGGACAGATAGATGGATGGACGGATAGATAGACAGATAGACAGATAGACAGATAGACAGATAGACAGATAGACAGATAGACAGACAGACAGACAGACAGATAGATAGATAGAGAGAGAGAGAGAGAGGGGGACGGACGGACGGACGGACGGTCGAACGGATGGACGGACGGACAGACGGACGAACAGACGAATGGACAGATGGACGGACAGATAGATAGATAGATCGATAGATAGATGGACAGACAGAAAGACAGACGGATGGATGAATGGATGGATAGATGGATAGATGGATAGATGGATAGATGGATAGATAGATGAACAGATAGATGGACAGATGGACAGATAGACAGATAGATATTCGATATTCAGTAAATACTTAATACCAAATGGTATTGATATCTTGTACCAAACTCAATTCCAAATCCTAAAATGTTAAAATTTTACTCCCAAATATCCTATCAAACACCGAATTATCGAATACCAATTATCAAATTTTTCGGTTTGGTAATTTGATTTTTGGTATATTATGCCCAGGCCTAGTAATAGACTATCACTAACCTTTATGGTTTCACTTTAATTTATCTCCTACTAGCTTTTAGCATATTATAGATATCTTATTAATACCTTTAAGGGTCGTTAGGTTTGGAAAGAGTGATCTCTATATAATTAATTTCGAAATTAGTTATTCCATCATATATACAGATAATTTACTATGGTGTAAATGGTGCGATAAACATGGAATAAAATATGGGATAAACATGGGATAAAATAGTCCTTCATTTTATCTCGGACTATTTATCTCTTGTACCTCACACTAAATGATCGCTTAGTTGTAATTAGCTCATGACATTTACTGTAATGAGCAAAGAAATGATGATTAGCTACAAATTTCATAGAAAAAATTTAATATGGTTAAGATAATAAAAATAAATATAGACAAAGTATCGACATAAAAGCAACAAGATTATAAAAGAAGAAAACCTACATTTAAAGAACAAAATATTGCATTAAGCAATGACAACAACTACTAAATCATCACTAGTAAAAGCAACGTTTTGAAGTTCACAACTAAAAGTAGCTTAGCAGTCATTTCAAACACACACTAAAAAAATTAGTATCAACCAAAGAATGAATAAAAAAATAAGTATCTAGTTAGAAAAGATTAACAAAATTTTAATTTCTAATAAATAAATGACCAACTTAAAAATATTTAATAATTATTTTTAATGTCCTATCCCACGGGCTGGCCTCTGAGGCTGACGGATTAGGCTCTGAGGTCGACGGGCCATGTGAGGCTGGGCTTATACAGGAAATTACATGCTATAGCCCCAATAGTGGATGGCTTTGGATTTTTGATCCCATTATGAAAAGTCTTTAAAGACTAGCCTTCCTTCCCTTTTTAGTATAGTACAAGTACAATTTTGTCATCTACACCTCAAATATTTTTTAACTTTTTATACTCATTTGTCTCTCAAATTCTATTTTTATTTTTCTTAATTTCAGTTTTTTTAAATTTTATTTTCATTTTTCTATTCATCTGTCTCAACCTTTATTTTTTTTAATTTATTTATCTCAACCTCTATTTTTGGTTTTGTCATTTCTCTTTTTTCCCCTCATTTTACTCAAAATTTATTTTTATTTTTTTCTTTCATTTTTATTCATCTTATTTTTTTGAATTCTTCATTTTCTTAATATTTATTTTTTTTCTTTCTTTTTTTTTTACTCAATTTTTTTATTTCCCTATTTTGTTTGATCATTTTTTTTTCTCAACTTCTATTGTATTTTTCTAATAAATAAAAAATTAGATAATCCGCAAAGGGATCTTTTTTTTTGGATATCAAAGCAAATTTAAGGGCATTAATTGTTGTTAGGAAGTTCTTTGGGATAAATTTTGCCTCTAAGATAAAAAATTATAGAACAACTCATAAATCAAGGTACAATATGGTAGTGTCAAGTCTTGCTTGTGGAGCATAACTTGTTGTTTGAAAATCCTTTAGTTAGGTCTTGCTTCTAAGACAAGGGTTATAGAACATCTCATAAATCAAAAAATAATGTGGTAGTGTCAACACTTGTTCATTACGCGTAACTTGTTCTTTTAGGAGGTTAGCTGCTAGGACGATTAGGGTACTTTGTGCGTGCTTTCTCTTACTATTTCCAGCCTATTTCTTTATTTATTGGTATGTCAGTATAGGGCTTTATTTTGGTTGAGTAGTGGATAGAAGGGTTGATGGTGGAATAGGGTCATGTCCAAGAGAGTTAATGGTGGGGGCGGTTCTAGAAGAGGGTGAAGAGGGGAGGGTTGGGGTGGGTTTGGGGTATAGGTCAGGCACTAAGGCGGGTTTGAGGAAGGGTATTAGAAAAAGGTGTGAGACGAGAGAAGATAGGTTGAGGGTAGGGTCTTGGAACATTGGGACCCATAGAGCTGGTAAAGATTCTTAAGAAGAAGAGAATTAAAATTGCGTATGTGCAGGAGACTAGGTGGGTAGGATCAAAGGCTAGGGATGTGTATGGGTACAAGCTATGGTATTCGGGGAGTGTGAGACATCGGAATGGAGTGGGCGTCTTAGTAGATGGGAGCTTAGAGGGCTGGTGGTGGAGGTTATGCGGGTTAGTGATAGGCTGATAAAGATTAAGTTGGTCATTGGGGGTTTTACGTTACATGTGTGTAGTGTGTATACACCGCAGGTGGGCTTGGAGGAGTAGGTGAAAGCGAGTTTTTGGGAGGAATTGGATGAGGTGGTGATGAGCGTGCCTAGTTCAAAGAAGATTTTCATAGCAGGGGACTTCAATGGCCACATTGGGGTCTTACCGGTAGGATATGACGATGTGCATGAAGGTTTGGTTTTTGTGACAAAAATGGTGAGAGAGCTGCTCTGTTGGATTTTGTGAGGGCCTTTGGGCTAGTGATAGTGAATTCGACTTTTCTGAAAAAGGAGGATCACCTGATTACCTTTCGCAGCGCAATAGCCAAGGCCCAAATTAACTTTTTACTGCTTAGGAAGGGGGATAGGGGTTTATGCAAGGATTGTAAAGTTATTCTGAGTGAGCATCTTTCGACCTAGCATAGGTTTCTAGTGGTGGACTTATCTATCAAGAAGTGCAAGAAGAGAAGTGTCGGAGAGGGTCGATCTAGAATTAAGTAGGGCTACTTGATGCCAGTTAATGCTCTGAAGATAAGGGAAAATATGGCAAAAAAGGGGTATGGAAGAGTAGGGGGGACGTGGATACTATGTGGGATAGGGCTGCCAGCAGCATGACGGAGACTGCCAGAGAAGTGTTGGGTATTTTGAGAGGTTGGGCAGGATGACATAAGGGAGACTAGTGGTGGAATAATGAAGTAAAGAAGAAAGTGGAGATTAAGAAAGAGGCATATATTAAGTTAATTAAGAGTAAAGATGAGGAGGAGAAAGGGGTGAATATGGAGGCTTACAAAGTAGCCAGGAAGGAAGCTAAATTAGCAGTTATGGTTGCTAAGTCGGCAGTGTTCGAGAGCTTGTATGCGGGGTTAGAGGTGAAAGGCGAGGAAAAAAGGTTGTACAGACTTGCTAAACCTAGGGAGCGGAAGGGTCGGGGCATCGATCAAGTGAAGTACATTAAGGAGGAGGATGGTAGTGTTTTGGTGGAGGAGGTTCACATTAAGAAGAGATGGCAGGACTACTTTCATAGATTTTTGAACAAGGAGGGAGACAGAGGCATTATATTGAGAGAGCTAGAGCACTCAGAGGAGATTTATGATTTCAGATACTATAGGCGTTTTAAGGTTAAGGAGGTCAAAGAGGCTATTTGTAGGATGCGTAGGGGTAGGGCAACGAGGCCCAATGAGATTTCGGTGGATTTTTGGAAGTATGCTGGTGAGGACAGTTTAAGGTGGTTGACAGATTTATTTAATGGTATTTTCAAAACTGCGAGAATGCCTGAGGCCTGGAGATAGAGTACAATGATTCTGTTATATAAAAACAAGGATAACATTTAGAGCTATAACAACTATAGGAGTATTTAGCTGTTGAGTCACACTATGAAGATTTGGGAGAGAGTGATCGAGCGAAGGTTGAAAAGGGTTGTGTCTATTTCGGAGAATCAGTTTGGATTTATGCCTGGTCGCTCAACGACAGAGGCAATCCACCTGGTGAGGAGATTAGTGGAGCAGTATAGAGAAAAAAAAGGATTTACACATAGTGTTCATCGACCTAAAAAAAAGCGTATGATAAAGTCTCAAGGGAGGTTCTTTGGAGGTGTTTAGAGGTGAGAGGGGTTCAGGTGGTATATATTAAAGCCATTAAGGACATGTACGATAGAGGGAAGACCCGGGTGAGAAAGGCGGGAGAAGACTCAGAGCAGTTTTCAGTTGAGATCGGTTGCATCAGGGATCGACTCTTAGTCTATTCCTTTTTGTAATGGTGATGGACGTGTTGACGTAGAGCATTCAAGGCAAGGTGACTTGGTTTTAGTTATTTGCGAGTGATGTGGTGTTGATTGATGAGACACGAGGGGGCGTGAATGACAAATTAGAGGTTTGGAGACAAACCATTGAGTCTAAGGGGTTTAGGTTGGGTAGGTCCAAAACTGAGTATTTGGAATGTAAGTTTAGTGACTTGAGACAGAAAGATGAAGGGGTGGTAAGGTTAGACTCCCAGAATGTCTGTAAGATGGACAATTTTAATTATCTTGGGTCTATAATTCAAGGGAATGGTGAGATTAATGAGCATGTCTCTAAATGTATTGGAGCAGGTTGGATAAAGTGAAGGCTATCCTCGGGAGTGTTGTGTGATAAGAAGGTGCCCCTTAAGCTTAAAGTCAAATTCTATAGAGTGGCAGTCCACCCGCCATGTTGGATGTGTGGGCTTACTAGAGGTGACAAAGTAAGAAATGAGACTATTCAGGAGAAGGTGGGGGTGGCTTCAGTGGAAGACAAGTTGTGGAAAGAAAGACTGTGATGGTTTGGGTATGTGATGAGGAGAAGTGTGGATGCCCCAGTCTAGAGGTGTGAGAGGCTTGCTTTGGATGGCTTCAGGAGGGGTAGAGATAGGCCAAAGAAATACTGGAGGGAGGTGATTAGACATAACATAGAGAAGCTCCAGCTGACTGAGGACATGACCCTAGATAGGAAGGTGTGGAGGTCGCGGATAAGGGTTGAAGGCTAATACGGGTATGTGGGTTGTAGCTTGCGGTATGGAGAGTCTTGTGTAGCTGGGTTAGTAAGACTAGGTTCGTGTTCATAGAGTCCTTGTTATGGGAGTGTAGATTATTACTAGGTGGGTGCACTAGGTCTTATGTCTTAGTACCTATTTTCTTATTCAGTTTCACCCTTATGTCTCGTATTTCATATTTCTCTGATGTCTATTTTATTATTTCTTATTCCTAATTTTCTATTATTTTTTCTATCCCTTTATTTACTATTCTCTACTTTGAGCCGGGAGTCTATCGGAAGTAGTCTCTCTACTTTCTCAGAGGTAGCGGTATGGACTGCATATATCTTACCCTCCCCAGACCCCACTCTTATGGGAATACACTGGGTATGTTATTGTGTTGGGCTAAGTTTTGTCTTAAAGGCAAGACTAATAGAGCATCACATAAATTAAGAGACAATATGATAGTGTCAACTCTTGTTCACGGGGCATAACTTATCGGCTAAATCTTGCCTCTAAGGTAAGATTTATAGAATATCATTTAAATCAAGATACGATATGGTAGTATCAACTCTTTCCCATGGCCCATGGGGCGTAACTTATTGTTTCAAAGTCCTTGGACTTATTCGAGCCTCTAATGAAAGAGTTTTAGAGCATTTCACAAATCAAGACATAATGTGGTAGTGTCAACTCTTACCCATGAGGCATAACTTGTTGTTTAAAAGTCCTTGATTTATAAAACATCTCATAAATTAATACACAAAAGTAGTGTCAAATCTTGTCCATGGAGCGTAACTTGTTGTTTAAAAGTCCTTGGGCTAAGTCTTGTCTCTAAAGCAAGAGTTATAGAATATCTCATAAATCAAAATATAATGTGATAGTGTCAACTCTTGCCTATGGGACATAACTTGTTATTTGAAAGTCCTTGGGTTAAGTCTTGCCTCTAAGGCAAGAGTTATAGAATATCTCATAAATAAAAACACAATATAGTAATGTCAACTCTTACCCAAGGGGCACAACTTGTTAGTCGAAAATCCTCGGTGTAAGTCTTGCCTCTAAGGAAAGAGTTATAAAACATCTCATAAATCAATACACAATGTGGTGGTGTCAACTTTTCTCCTCGAGCATAACTTATTGTTTGATGGTCCTTAGGATGAGTCTTACCCCTAAGACAAGAGTTATAGAGCATTTTATAAGTAAAAAACACAATGTGTTAGTGTTGACTCTTGCCCAATAAACATAAATTTTTTAAAAATTCTTACGATAAGCCGTGCCTATAAGAAGAGAGTCGTAAAACATCTCAGAAAAAGAGACATGACGTGGTAGTTCCAACTTTTGCTCGTGAGGCATAATTTATTATTTGAAAGTCCTTGAGCTAAGTATTGCCTCTAAGACAAGAATTGTAGAGCATCTCATAAATGAAGACATAACATGGTAGTGTAAACTCTTTCCCCTGGGGCATAATTTATAATTTGAAAGTCCTTGAAATAAGTCTTGGCTCTAAGACAACAATTGTAGAACATCTCATAAATGAAGATATAACATGGCAGAGTTAACTCTTGCCCGTAGGGCATAATTTGTAGTTTGAAAGTCCTTGAGCAAAGTTTTGCCTCTAAGGCAATAGTTGTAGAACATCTCATAAATA
Source organism: Capsicum annuum (assembly GCF_002878395.1). Taxonomy (NCBI): domain Eukaryota; kingdom Viridiplantae; phylum Streptophyta; class Magnoliopsida; order Solanales; family Solanaceae; genus Capsicum; species Capsicum annuum. Next base: position 50,154,763 of record NC_061121.1, read on the forward strand.
AAAACATAATGTGGTAGAGAAAATCTTGCCCGTGGGGCATAATTTATAGTTTGAAAGTCATTGAACTAAGTCTTTCCTCTAAATCAATAGTTGTAGAACATCTCATAAATGAAAATATAATGTGGTAGAGACAACTCTTTCCCGCGGGGCATAATTTGTAGTTTGAAAGTTCTTGGGCTAAGTCTTGCCTTTAAGGCAATAGTTGTAGAACATCACATAAATGAAAACATAACATGGTAGAGTCAACTCTTTCCCATTTGTAGTTTTAAAGTCCTTGAACTAAGTCTTGCCTCTAAGGCAATAGTTGTAAAACATCTCATAAATGAAAACATAGCATGGTAGAGGCAACTCTTGCCCTTGGAGCATAATTTGTAGTTTGAAAGTCCTTGATCTCTGTCTTGCCTCTAAGACAATAGTTGTAGAATATATCATAAATGAAAAAAAATGTGGTAGAGTCAAATTTTGCCCATGGGGTATAATTTATTGTTTGAAAGTCTTTGAGCTAAGTCTTGCCTCTAAGACAATAGCTGTAGAACATCTCATAAATGAAAACATAACGTGGTAGAGTCAACTCTTTTCCGTAGGGCATAATTTATAGTTTGAAAGTCCTTGAACTAAGTCTTGCCTCTAAGAAAATAGTTGTAGAACATCTCATAAATGAAAATATAACGTGGTAGAGTCAACTCTTTCCCGTAGGGCATAATTTGTAGTTTGAAAGTCTTTGAGCTAAGTCTTGCCTCTAAGGCAATAGTTATAGAACATCTCATAAATGAAAACATAACGTGGTAGAATCAACTCTTTTTCATGGGGGATAATTTTTAGTTTGAAAGTCCTTGAACTAAGTCTTACCTCTAAGTCAATAGTTGTAAAACATCTCATAAATGAAAACATAGCGTGGTAGAGTCAACTCTTACCCGTGGGGCATAATTTGTAGTTTTAAAGTCCTTGAGATAAGTTTTGCCTCTAAAGAAATAGTTGTAGAACATCTCATAATTAAAAACATAACGTAGTAGAGTCAACTCTTGCCCATGGGGCATAATTTGTTGTTTGAAAGTCCTTGAGCTAAGTCCTTCCTTTAAGCAATAGTTGTAGAGCATTTCATAAATAAAAATATAATATGATAGAGTCAACTCTTGTCCTTGGGGGCATATGTGTTGTTTGAAAATCCTTGAGCTAAGTTTTGCCTCTAAGGTAATAATTGTAGAACATCTCATAAATTAAAACATAACATGGTTAAGTCAACTCTTGCAAACAAATCCTTGAGCTAAGTTTTGCCTCTAAGGTAATAATTGTAGAACATCTCATAAATTAAAACATAACATGGTTAAGTCAACTCTTGCTCATGGGGCATAATTTGTTGTTTGAAAGTCTCTAGGCTAAGTCTTGTTTCTAAGGTAAGTGTTATAAAACATCTCAGAAATCAAAATACAAGGTGATAGTGTCAACTCTTGCCTATAAAACATAACTTCTTGTTTGAAAGTCATAAGTCTTGCCTCTACAATGTGGTAGTGTCAACTCTTGTCAATGAAACATAGCTTGTTGTTTGAAACTCATAAGTCTTACCTTTAGAATGTGATAATGTCAACTCTTGCTAATGAGATGTAACTTGAGTGGAAGAAATTGAAGAAAAGAACAAAAATAATAAAAATTACAGAAAAATAAGAATATGAAGAAAAATATTAAAAAAAACAAAAATAAAAGAAAATGTAGAAGTTGAGAGAGAATGGAAAAAAAATAAAAGTTGATAAAAATAAAAAGTTTAAATTAAAATAAAGATCGAGAAAAAATTAAAATGAAAAAAAAAGAAAAAATATAAATCAAAGAAAAATAAAAAAAGTTTTTTTTATATAAGTAGACGTTTATAGGTGTATAAAAAATAAGGGTTGAGAAAACTAAAAACACACACAAAAAAAAAGGAAATAAAAAATAAAAAATCAAAATAAAATAAAAAAGAAAAAAAAAGTTGAGAGGAAAAAAGGAAAAAAGTAAGGGTTGAGAAAAATTAAAATAAAAATATAAAATATAAAATAAAATCAAAAGTAAAATTAAAAAGAGAAAAAAAAAAGTTAGAAAGATATAAACATGAAGTTGTTATCCATTATGAGAATCATTTATGTAATTTACTCTATTGGCCAGGGACAATTTCGTCCAAAAAATACTAGTTAATAGACAAAGACTATTTTAAGAAAGTTTTTTGATGGGACAAGGACAAAAATAGCCCTTCTCCTAAAACATATTCCACAAAAATAGCCCCTGTTTTTAATTTTCGCTTAATAGCCGTTTAAAAAATATCATATTTTAGCCATCTTCTAATCACCGCTAAGAAGCCGCAAAAATAGCATAATATATTTCTTTTCTTTTCAATTGAAACTCACACTTTCCTTCCCCAATTTTACCTCAGGATTCCTTTCCATTAAAATCTCACAAATCCTCTTTCAAGTACACCATATTACTTTAAAATGCCTTCATAAATTGTATATAAATATACAATATCCTCCATCAATTAGCTTCAAAAAGTTTTTTTCATTCACAATTAGCTTCAGTTGATACGAAATTATGGCTTCGAGTTCGATTTTAGTTCCAATTATGCTACAATACGGAGGAGAGTAGTTACATGATGTACAGTTTGAAAAGTTTACAATCAATGGAGTACTTTTGAATTCGAATTGCAGGTACGAATATTTTGTTGATGAACTGTATAAGCAGTTGAATCTAGAGCGAAATTCTGGTTTAATGACAATAAAATACATTGTAAAGAGTGGATCTATGACTATTTACAATGATATGAGTGTTAGACTTTATATGGAGATGAAGAAAAAAAAATTGGATATAAATGAATTTCCATTTTGTATAACACTACAAAACACATTTGAAAATGGAGAATCCTCAATTGGAAATTTGATCGAAACATCTCCGACTGATATTCAAGTTCATCTGATACCTATTTCTGATTATACAATTGAAGATGAAGAAATGGAAGAACAGACCGAATCGATAATTAAGGATCCACTTCATAGAGATGCTGAAGAAGGACAGTTGTACTGGGATAAAAATACAATATCAAGTGTAATGAAATATTATGCAATCCGTGAAAGATTCCAATTTAAGGTGAAAAGATCATCATCATCAAGGTATAAACTATATAACTACTTTATATGGCCTGTGTCAATAATGTCTAAGTTTTATATTTTATTGAAATTTTGATTTTAAATTTGCATAAATACTGCATATAAACTGCATATGACCTGTGTACAGACTGTGTAACTACTATATAGGACCTATATATATACTGCATATAAAGTACTGCATATGAACTGTGTAATTTCTGTATAGAACCTGCATATATATATATATATATATATTATATATATATATATATATATTGAATATTAGACTATATAACTACTTTATATGACCTGTGTCAACAATGTGTAAGTTTTATATTTTATCGTAATGTTGGTATAAATTTGCATAAATATTATACATAATATTGTAATTACTGTATAGGACCTGTATATAAACTGTATTTGACCTATGTAAAGACTGTGTAACTATTATATAGGACCTGTATATATACTGCATATAAAGTACTGCGTATGAACTGTGTAATTTCTGTATAGCACATGCATATATATTGGATATGAACATTGTACTGCATATACATTTATTGTATATAAATGTATCTAGGTACTATCTTAAATGTATCAATCAGAGATGCAATTGGATTTTTAGATCTTCAAGTCAACAAAGGGCTAATAAATGGTATTAAAAATAGCCAAAGTGTTACTTTTGTCCAAAATGGGAAACGCGGGTCATTATTGTCCATTACTTTTTAAAAAAGCTACGTGGTGTCTTTTTTTTTTTTTTTTTTTTTAATTTGGGGTTAAAATTTGAAAGTCATCTCAATTTAGGTCTATTTCTGAGATTTACCCGGCTTATAAAGCCTCGTTTCTAAATGGACTGAAAAGACTTAACCCAACCCCACTTAATTAAAGGATTAGGTTGGACTGACCTCACGTGTCAAACCCATGTTGACAGCTCTATTTGTTCATTATTATTTTACTTTCCCAATGCATAGAGAGCGGGGACGCCTAAGTCGTAGGTGAGTTGGACTTAGATTAGTTATCGCCAAAAATAGCAAATAAAAATAAATTAGGGTTTTATATATATATTTTAGCCTACTTTTCCACGGCTGTAGATTTATACTATAACATAGCACAATTAGCACCATATTTTTTCTTATTCTAATTTTTTTTCCTTGTGCAGCACATTCAATTTATCCATGAATCCTAACAGCAACACATTGAAATCTATCATTCGCCCAAGTTTGTTTGCCTTTCCCTATTACTTTTTACAATTTTTTATATTCTTTGCAATTTTTTTGATCGAGAACAATTACTGTTTTAATATTAATATTTATTATTATAATTTTTCAGTTGTTTTTGCTCCTGTTTATGGGGTTGCTGCTGCGGTTGCTGGTTACGTTTGGGTCGGAACAGCACTATTGTACTTCTGTTCACCCTTGACCTTTCTCTTTTACTTTTCATCAATAACCTATTCTTTAGCATTATTAAAATAATTTAATTTGTTGTGGCAAGTTATTTGTCATTAATAATTATATACTGTATACCCTTTTGTTAAAGAAACATGAGATTATGACATATGAGTTTTATTTTTATCATCAGGTAATATAGAAGATAATGTTATGTAATAAAGATGGTTAATCAATTATCTCACAAATTAAAATACATGGATCGTATAATATTTTAAAATTGCTATCAAAAAATTGTTATCAGTGTATATAAATTGAAAACAAAGGAATGTGGGTAAATTATCAGGTCTGATAACTACGGATAATAATCTATAATAATATTTGAATGTGTGGGATCAAATATAATTAAAATAAATTAAATAAAAAAATAATAACAAGAAAATTGGTGTTGCAGCATGCCTAATGTTGTGATATGGATTGGTATTTCAACATGATTGGCAAATTTGGTATCGTGACATGATGTTTGATTGTTTAAAGCTTGGACGTTCATCTATAAATAGATGAATTCACCATCATTTCAAAACATACCAAAACAGAGAGAGCACTAGAGAGAAAATAAAGTAATCCACAGATATTCTATAGTCTGTGAGAAAAATAATGTGAGAGTAATATTATAGTGAGCTGTGTGAAATAAAAGAGTGTTGTTTCTTTTATAAGAATAGTAGTCTTTTGACACTACCAATTTGTTTGTTTGGGAACCAGGTGGAGAGGTCGATGTTTTGCTCGTCACCCAGGGGAACAACGGAGCTAGCCGATCTTCTGTACTGAACTTCTATCGAGGTCACGCTTAGGAACTAAATCTAGAATGACTTTTTGTCCTGTCAAAATGATAAAGTTGTGGAGAGGATGCGGTAAGTGACTAATCAGTGTTTTTGTATCACTCTATTTGGGTATTATATTTAGCCTGTTATTATAATATTTGGTGTCGTTGTTATTCTCTTGTTATTGTTATTTTATGTGGATATTTTCAAGGTGGAATTATTTTGTGTTTTCCAACATCGTGGTATCAGAGCCATGACAAAAAATAGTCCACTATCTTTTCAGTACCACCGCCTTACAAAAGAAAATTATGAAAAATGGTGCTTACGAATGAAAGTCATTCTTGGATCTCTAGATGTTTGGGACATTGTAGACAAATGGTATAGAAAATCCGCTAATGAGGAGACTCTGTCTCAAAATGAAAAAGATGTCTTGATTAAGACAAAGAAGAAAGATCAACAGGCCCTCACTCTCATCCACCAATGTCTGGATGATGGTATGTTTGAGAAGGTGGTTGATGCAACCACCTCGAAGGAAGCTTGGGAGATTTTATAAAATTCTCTCCAAGAAATTGATAAGGTGAAGAAGGTAAAACTTCAAACTCTAAGGGCTAATTTTGATGTTTTAAAAATGAAAGAATTCGAATCCATTTTGGATTTTTGTTCAAGAGTGATGGCTATTGTGAATCAACTAAGAATGTACAGGGAGGAAGTAGATGATATACGCGTGGTAGAAAAGATCCTTTGCTTTTTAACACCCAAATTTGATTATGTGGTGTATGTTATTAAGGAGTCTAAAGATTTAGACTCTATGACAGTAGAGCAATTGGAAGGTTCTCTACAAACCCACGAATAAAAAATGAAAAGAAGAAAAGAAAAGTCATTGGAGCAACTTCTTAAAACTCAAGCATCCTTCAAAGATTTTAGAGGTGAAAAAGGTTATAGAGGAAATGGACAATGACGAGGTTGTGGCTGCCGTGGAGGTTGTGGAAGAGGAATGATTTATATCAATAAATTCAACAATAAAGATAAAAATTACTTAACATTCAGAGGTTGTGGTCGTGGACAATGGGGAGGAAGAGGTCGTGGAGCTTATCAAGGTACCAATAGAGTGAGGTGTGACAAATCTAAAATTGAGTGCTACAACTGTCATAAATTTGGACATCACTCTTGGGAATGTCGTAGTAATGTTGAAGAAAAAGCTAACCTTGTTGACAATAACAAAGAAAAAGATGAGTCAATATCGTTAATGGTACTCACGAAAGATGGTATAGATGATTACAACTCATGGTATCTTGATAATGGAGCAAGTAATCATATATGTGGATACAAAGACAAGTTTGTGGAGATCAAGAGGATGACAAGAGGTAATGTGTCTTTTGGAGATACCTCAAAAATTCAAATTGAAGGAATATGTACGATTTTGATAATTTATAAAAATGCTGATCACAAATTGATCAATGTGGTTTACTATGTGCCAAAACTAAGAAATAATATTTTGAGTTTGGGCCAACTTCTTGAAAAAAAAATATGATATTTATATGAAAAATATGCATCTATGGCTTAGAGATTTAAGTAATAATTTAATTGTCAAAGTGCATATGGCAAAAAATAGATTATTTTCTTGGAATCTTAAGACCATTAATGCAAAGTGTTTTAAGGCTAATGTGCAAGATGAGTCGTGGTGTTGGCACATGCGATTTGAATATTTCAACTTTGAAAAATCAATGGGAGTCAAGAACATAGTTGATGGAATTCCATCAATCAATTATCCCAATCAGTTGTGTGAAGCTTGTCTTCTTGAAAAACTTCTTGAAAAACATGTAAGGAGGAATTTTTTGAAGGAAACCACGTTAAGAGCGAATAATCCACTTCAGATTGTCACACCGATGTGTGTTGTCCAATTGATCCACCTTCTTTCTGTAAAAGTAAATACTTCTTACTCTTTATTAATGATTTCAGCAGAAAGACTTGGGTATATTTCTTGCAGCAAAAATCAGAAGCTTTTGTTGCTTTTAAAAATTTCAAAGAACTTGTAGAAAAAGAGAGCGCCTATGAAATAAAAGCTTTAAGGTCCGATAGAGGAGGCGAATTCACTTCAAAAGAATTTAATGATTTTTGTCAGTCTCATGGAATTCGTCGCCCTCTAATGATACCTTACTCACCCCAACAAAATGGAGTTGCAGAAAAAAAGAATAGAATAATTTCTAATATGGCAAGGCATATGTTGAAAGCTAAAAATATGCCAAAACAATTTTTGGCTGAGGTTGTTTCATGTGCAGTTTATCTAAGCAATAGGTCTCCAACAAGAAATATGAGAGATCAAACACCTCAAGAAGTATGGAGTGGGAAAAAGCCAAGTGTCAAAAACTTGAGAATCTTTGGGATCACATCCTATGCTCAAGTTTCACATCAAGGGATAGCTAAATTTGATGATCGAAGCTTTAGGTATGTGTTTATTGGCTATGACACTAGTTCAAAAGGCTACAAGTTATACAATCCAAGCAACAATAAAGTGGTGGTCAGTCGTGATGTTGAATTTGATGAAGGCCAGGAGGCTCAAGAAGAAAGAACATATGATTTTCTTTCATACTTTGGAGATGAAGATCTCCCGACCCATATTAACGGATCGTGCGGACACCTACGCTATTCTAAATAGCTAGGAGAACCCTTATTACCCAACTAAAAATATGCGAAAGACTTATGTTTTTAAGAGAATACTGGATTAAATGTAATAAGGTAAATTAAATATTAATAAATAAATTTTTTCAAAAACTTCTTACAAGTGTCCTTCACTATCCCAAGGCTTGGTCAGACATGTACAAGAGATATGTACTACAACATAGACTGACAATAAAATAAATAATACAAAGACTCTAACATCTGCTAGAAAGAAAGTGCAGAAGTTAGTGTTGAATATCGTCATCCATCTAGTAACTGCAACTAACCTACATCCAGTCTACACTCCAAGAAGGAATGTAGAGAAGTAGGGTCAGTACAACCACACGTATAGGTAGGCATCATCGGCCAACCGTGTTAGTTCATATAATCATAAAATATAATTAAGGAAAATAAATCATGACATCTTGAATGGAATATAACTCAACTAAAGTTGTAATACCCACCAAGAGTATCAATCATACTATAAACATCCACAGACTCAACACAAATATGTACACACATGCTATGGGACTTATTTTTGTCCAAATAGTCATAACCAGTAGGAACAATCTATGTTCATGTACCGTATCGGCGTGGTACCCAATCTAACATATACATATCCGTACCGGTGTGGTACCCAATTCAACATATACATATCCGTACCGACGTGGTACTCGATCCGACATATACATATTTGTATCGGCGTGGCACCTGACCCAACATATATACATCTGTTCCTTCGTGGTACCCTATCCAACATATATCTATCGTACCGGTATGGTACCCAATCCAACATATACATATCCGTACCAGTATGGAACTCGATCCAACATATACATATTCTCACCGGCATGATACCCAATCCAAAATATACATATCTGTACCGATGTGGTACCCGATCCACCATATACATATCCGTACTGGCATGGTACTCGATCCAATATATACATATCTGTACCATCATGGTACCCGATCCAACATATACATATCCTTACCGGTGTGGTACTCGATCCAACATATACATATTCGTACCGTCATGGTACCCGATCCAACATATATATATCCGTACTGGTATGGTACCCGATCCAACATATACATATCGGTACCGGCATGGTACCTGATCCAACTTATATATATTCTTACCGGCGTGGTACCCGATCCAACGTATACATATCGGTACCGGTGTAGTTCCTGATTCAATATATACATATTCATACCAGTATGGTACCCGATCCAACATATACATATCCGTACCGGCGTAGTACCCGATCCAACATATACATATTTGTACCGGCGTAGTACCCGATCCACCATAAACAAGTATTATCGATATCAAATTTACTCAACATCACAATATACAGCACAATGTACCAAGTTTACAAGTACATTTAAAGCCATAAGACAATTACATTAAGTAAATTTTCAATAATTATTTATACACGCATCAACAATTCAAGCATCAATAATTTCAAGCATGTCCGAATACCAATCAACAAGTATTCATAGCATTACTTTAAAGAGTTATCATTATCAAATAAGCCACTCATAGGCACAATTCAATAAACCATCATTATCACCAATTTAGCCTCTCATGCTCATCCAATAGATATAGTATTTTTATCAATACCAAAACAAGAATATCATAAAATAAATCACAATTTAATTTGTACGCATACAAGTCACTATTGGAGCCTTAATTACTCATTAACTATTAAAAATATCATTATCTTCTTAACTACAGCAACTTGGGTTTAACATCACCACCTATAACTAGCATATTCACGTATATCATTATCCTTTACCTCTTTCCAACGTAATACAATTATCACACTAATTTAATTCTTCTATCCCTTAGATATTACTATGCTCATTAATATTCGATCTTAGCATAATTCTCCTCATCATATTATTGCACAATACGTATAACTTAATACCATTACAACTCAACTAGGTTCCTCACTAGAACAACTAAAACTATCATGTCCACATACTTCATTTACAATAATCTCCTTGCAGGCACATATCACATAATATCACAAGTATCACATAATTAATCAATAATATAGTTTTTAGGATTAAAGTTAAATACTCGTGTCTTTATCCACCTCAACTCTATGCCCGCGGGCCTAGACATACTTTCTCCCATCAATTCTAAAATATGAATATGTAAAATAACATAATCTTCTACTCATTAAACTTAGCCTACCTGGACGCCAATCTTTTGGAAGAAGCAAGCTGCAACAAGGATGCTCTTTCCCTTCTTTCATTCCTTGGAACAATCAATCATCTAAAAATCAAGCAATTATAAGATTAATTAAATATTTACTCTTCAAACAAATATCTTAGGGATTCAAATCCACTAATTCTACCCTTAATTCAAGGTCTATATCATTCCCCAATGTCAGTTAGCCATTAATTAGCTCTTTCAAGCTTAACCCATGTCCATTATTAATGGAGTTTTTATGCTAAATGTCTCATCTTCATAGAATTCAAGGTTCCTGATCATTAAAATTCATAATCTAGGTTATGAAATTCATGTTAGGAATCTTTAATTTACAGTTTAGAATCAAATCTATGCCATTATTAAAAATACCCATGAGTATTTCCCAAAAGGATTCCACCACTAAAGGTCTTTCTAAGGATTCTAAGATGTTAGAGGATTAAAAGACGAAAAAAATAATAGAAACACTCACCTCAACGAAGGAATTTCATCTTAAGTCTTGGAAAATCACTTCTCTAGGGTTGGGGAATGAAATTTGGGGGTTTTCAACCTCAAAAATGGCTGAAGTTGATTTAAATACAACCACAATTTTTGCTACAGCGAAATCCCGTTTTAGCCCAGACAGTGCTTAGTAAAACAGTCATAACTTTTTATTTCGAATTCAGATTGAGGAACAATTTATTTCGTTAGAAAGAGAACTCAGAGATATTTGATTTGATAGGGAATGGGACCCCTAAATCCTTATATTCTATGATATATGATTGTTTGAAGTTGTCCCTAATAAAAACTCATATCGAAACTACATCGGAAAGAAAGTTTTATACTTAATTTTGTGTTAGGGATATTATACAACCTTAATTCATACCTAAAGAACTTTTGAACTAAAGTATTGATATTAGAACTCATGATTAATTAAATTAATAGAGCTTGATACTATCTAGACCCATTCGAAGACTAAATTCTTCGCTGAAAAGTTTAAGGTGACGTAATAAATAAAATATTGGCTATTTTGGACCCAAGTTAATACTGAGGAATGAAAATTAAGAATTTTAATTAATTTATAATGAATAATTTAGTAATGACAAAATGAGTCATTACAATCAGATATCGATTTACCATCCGTTCGTCCCCGAATGGGCATTCAGTGGAGAAAAGCACGAGGCTGGAATTAGAGAGACATTACTAACATAGTTGCTTATATTGCATCCTATTCACTCACGATTCAAGCTTAGTATTTACTACTATACATTGATGACAACATAACCTCTCACTCATTACACAGGCTTACAACAATTGGACATAAAGATTCCAAAGAATTATAGCCTACAACACATTCTCCTCTACAACATTGTTAATATTCATCAAATCATCATACCTTAATCACTCAACAAGCAATATCCACCAAGTATCACCCAAGGAAAGATCAATCATGTCATTTAACAATTCATTTATTGAATTCATCCTTAATTATTTTATGAATGTAACTAAGCCATTTGATTTTGCATTGCAACTATCATGAAAATTACTATTCTCTAAAAGTGTCATATATATCAACCAACTCTGTGGGATATGCAAATGTATAATTCAGCCACAAGGTCAAGTCAATAATAAATTATCTTCTTAAGATTTTCCCTAATGCATAAATCCACAGCTACAAGTTATGTCCCGACAATCACTAGCTCAATATTTTTCAATGACAAACACTTCATGGTCAAGCCAAACCACTCCTATATCACTAAGACTAATTTAATATATACAAAGTCATTCTTATTTCTACCTAACAATATTTTTATTAAGGACTTCACTTAACACTTAATCACCTCAAGAGTGATCCCCAAACCACTAGCACACAAGCAAGGCCAAATAAAATAAATTGATTACAGGTCATTAATAGTCTCATCATCAATATCACATTCCAGATAAGTCATCGATCAAATTCTATAGGTATCAACAACCTCTACTAGTTTTTGTCACTTTTATTTAAAACTCATTATTTTGGCAAGCATTAAGAATTTGTTCACATAAGGAATTCAAAGATAATGTCATTTAGCTAGTCCTCACAAGAAATCTATTATAATTTCAATAATAGAAATGCATAAAAAATCTAAATATAGCCTCAATGATCGGACCACACAATGATACCCATATAATATCAAATAATTGAACCACACAAGATCCATCCATAACATCATTAACAAGAACCTCTGATTACAGCAAACACATATCACCTCAGTCTTATATTCATGTCACTTTTTCACCATCTTTTCTTGACATCATGTTCTCATATCATCCTCTCACTTCTTATACCATCAATTTCATCAATATACTAGTAAAAAACAAAATAAGTAATACCGTAGAATTGCTAGTTTCATAATAACAAGAAATCAAATAATTCTATCACAATTATCAACAAAAACAACTTAGTCAATTTTCATCACTTAAATTCAAACAAGAATAATTCACAACAATGGAAAAAATATAGCAACACAAGTTTAGCCAAATATCAAACACAAGCAATCAATAAGTTTAGAACTTTCACAAGTTTTTACCTATTAACAATAATATTTGGACCTTATTAATAGATACCAATTGAAATCTCCTACATTTTTATTCAAAATTACTAAGATACCAATTGGAATTAACTACATTCCAATTGAGCTCTGTTAAGATACCAATTAGAATTGTCTAGATACCAATTGGATTTAGTCTAATAGTTAAAGATTAGGACAGCACGATGGAGAGAAAGAAAGGAAAATGACTTCTACATGCCTCGTAGCCTTTCAAAGATTGGGTGTGGGGCCTTACACATAAATCTACGGAACTATACTTGATATTGCACTTGTACTTGTGGGACCGGTGAACCTAACTCTTTGATACCAAATGTTACGACCCCTATTAATGAATCATGCGGGCACCTACGCTATTCTAAATAGCTAGGAGAACCCTTATTAGCCAACTAAAAATATGCAGAAGACTTTTGTTTTTAAGAAAATACTGGATTAAATATAATAAGGTAAATTAAATATTAATAAATAAACTTTTTCAAAAACTTCTTACAAGTGTCCTTCATATCCCAAGACTTGGTCAGACATGTACAAGAGCTATGTACTACAACATAGACTGACAATAAAATAAATAATACAAAGACACTAACATCTGCCAGGAAGAAAGTGTAGAAGTTAGTACTGAATATTGTCATCCATCTAGTAACTGTAACTAACCTGCATCCCGTCTACACTCAAAGAAGAAATATAGAAGAGTAGGGCCAGTACAATCACATGTACTGGTAGGCATCATCGGCCGACCATGTTAGTTCATATAATCATAAAATAGAATTAAGGAAAATAAATCATGACATCTTGAATGGAATATAATTCAACTAAGGTTGTAATAATTTTATTGCTTTACCTATATAAATTACAACTTTCAACTACTCTTCCAACTCCATCAATATTATATTCGCTGCTAACATACTCAACTCTAGCCTCATTAATTCATACCATCAACCATAATCCAATGCTAATACATCACTATGTCTCTTTATTCACCTTATTCACCTTATCTTTTTCATTACTCATATTGACAGGAACAAACCCATAATCATAGACAACCCACATAAACTCTCAGGCTAACAACCAAATGCTCTCTTATAATATTAAAGAATGATAACTAGCCATTTTGGTAAGATACGATTACAACAGGTATAAATGAAGCAAGTCAACCAACATATAAATAAGTACAAAGTTTTACTTTTTTTCAAATACATATCACACAATCAAATACCCAATGAATAAACAATACAGCAATAACAGGTGAAACAGTTCTCACAAACAAGCCACATAACTATCAAGAGTATCAACCATACTATAAACATCCACAGACTCAACACAAATATGTACACACATACTCTGGGACTTATTTTTGCCCAAATAGTCATGACCTGCAGAAAACAATCTATGTTATGTACCGTATTGATGTGGTACCCGATCCAATATATACATATCTATACCGACGTGGTACCTAATCCAACATATACATATCCATACCAGCGTGGTACCCGATCTAAACATATCCGTACCGGCGTGGTATCCGATCCAATATATATATATATATCCATACCGGTGTGGTACCTAATCCAACATATACATATCCATGCCGGCATGGTACCCAATCTAACATATACATATCCTTACCAGCGTGGTACCCGATTTAACATATACATATCCGTACCGGTGTGGTGCCCGATCCAACATATACATATCCGTACCGGCGTGGTACCCGATCCAACATATACATATCCGTAATGGCTTGGTACCCGATCCAACATATACATATTCATACCGGCGTAGTACCCGATCCAACATGTACATATCAGTACTAGCGTGGTAACCAATCCAACATATACATATCCGTACCAGCGTGGTACCCGATCCAATATATACATATCCGTACTGGCATGGTACATGATCTAATATATACATATCCGTACTAGTGTAGTACCCGATCCAACATATATATGTTCGTATCGGCGTGGTACCCGATCTAACATATACATATTCGTAGCGTCGTGGTACCCGATCCCATATAAATAAGTATTATCAAAATCAAATTTACACAACGTCACAACATACAACACAATGTACCAAGTTTACAAGTACTCTTAAAGTCATAAGACAATTCCATCAAGTTAATTTTCAATAATCATTTATACATGCATCAACAATCCAAGCATCAACAATTTAATGCATGTCTGAATACCAATCAACAAGTATTCATAGCATTACTTTAATGAGTTATCATTATCAAATAAGCCACTCATAGGCACAATTCAATAAACCATCATTATCACCAATTTAGCCTCTCATGCGCATCCAATAAATATAGTATTTTTATCAATACCAAAATAAAAATATCACAAAATAAATCACAATTTAATTCTTATGCATACAAGTCACTATTGGAGCCTTAATTACTCATTAATTATTAAAAATATCATTATCTTCTTAAATACCGCAACTTGAGTTCTAATGTCACCACCTATAACTAGCATATTCACACATATCATTATCCTCTACCTCTTTCCACATAATACAATCATCACACTAATTCAAGTCATCTATCCCTTAGATATTACTATGCT
This sequence comes from Capsicum annuum, assembly GCF_002878395.1. Lineage (NCBI taxonomy): Eukaryota > Viridiplantae > Streptophyta > Magnoliopsida > Solanales > Solanaceae > Capsicum > Capsicum annuum. Next base: position 50,170,095 of record NC_061121.1, read on the forward strand.
CATCAATATTCGATCTTAGCATAATTCTCCTCATCATATTATTGCACAATACATACAACTTTATACCATTACAACTCAACTAGGTTCATCACTAGAACAACTAAAACTATCATGTCCACATACTTCATTTACAATAATCTCCTTGTGGGCACATATCACATAATATCACAAGTATCACATAATTAATCAATATTATAGTTTTCGAGATTAAAGTTAAGTACTCGTGTCTTTATCCACCTTAACTCAATGCCCGTAGGCCTAGATATGCTTTCACCCATCAATTCTAAATTATAAAAATATAAAATAACACAATCTTCTACTCATTAAACCTAGCCTACCTGGACGCCAAGATTTTGGAAGAAGCAAACTGCAACAAGGATGACCTTTCTCTTCTTTCATGCCTTAGAACAATCAATCATCTAAAAATCAAGCAATTATAAGAGTAATTAAATATTTACTCTTCAAACAAATATCTTAGGGATTCAAACCCACTAATTCTACCCTTAATTCAAGGTGTATATCATTCCCCAATGTCAGCCATTAATTAGCTCTTTCAAGCTTAACTCATCTCCATTAATGGAATTTTTATGCTAAATGTCTCATCTTTACGGAATTCAAGGTTCCTAACCATCAAAATTCATAATCTAGTTTATGAAATTCATGTTAGGAATCTTTAATTTACAGTTTAGAATTAGCTCTATGCCATATTAAAAACACCCACGAGTATTTCCCAAAAGGATTTCACCTTTCCATTTTCTTCGAAGCAAAATCTGCAGTGAAAGAAAATAAGATAACAAGTAAGAAATAAGAGGAACCTCTAAAAATAGTAAAAATTTACGAACTTGCAGTACTTCTCGTACATGTTATTTTAATAGTTATTTTTTTTAATATTGAATTGAGTATTTATATTGAATTGAGTATTTAATTTATCTTAAAAGATTAATTAAATTATCTCTCGATAGATCAACAAACTTGAATTACTTAATTCCATCTTCGTATTAATAAATAAAGTTTTTTATAAAGCTGTAATGTTTTGAAACACATGACTAATATCTTGTTAACTAAAATACAAGATGAAATATTCAATATTTAAAATAATAAAAAGTGTTTTTGCAAAAATTAAACCACAAAAATTTGTCTTTAAAAAAATAAAAGAAAAAGTCATTTATGTGGTTGACTTACCTTACAGAAGTAAAGCTTTATTTACTATTTTTTCTTTGGGTACAGAGGGCAATTTTTCTTCCGGCACAGACGGAAGGTTATACCTTTAGATTCTGGTTCTGGTTCTGATTCTGCTTTTGGTTTATATTTTTCACATACACACACACACACACACACACATATATATATATATATATATATCTGCATAACATTTAGAAAAATGTTTCTCTTCAAACAAATTATTTTAAAAAAAAAAACTAGAAACAAAGAAGCTATAAAGTTGCTTTAGCATATAGAACCTTTCGGAATCCAAGACCCTGTTACAATTAGAAAAAAAAAAAGATTACTGAATAGAAGAAAGGAAAAAAAAAAGAAAGAATCTAATGCACTAAGTTTTATTATGAGTGGAATTTGGAGAAGGACCAAACAAAAAAATACCAAACTGTTTTAAATATATTACTAGTTCACAATGGCAGAAGGGATTTAAAAGGCAGTGTATAATTAACACTAATGTATTTAGCTTCAATTAAAAGGGATACACTAATGGAGCAAAATTACATTAACAAAAAGTCTTACTTAAAATACTACTCCCTCAATTTCAATTTATGTTTTACTTTTCACTTATCGAGGGTCGACTTGGGTTTTTGAAGCTTTGGATTAAATTAACTCCCAATATAATTTAATAGTTATTCTCATGTTAACATGATGAAACAATAATATAGTTAAAAGTGTTGATCAATATTCTGTTGGGAAAAATAAAATAATTCTACCTAGAAAAATAGCCACACCAAATAACAATAACAAGAGAATAACAACGACACCAAATATTATAATAACGGGGTAAATATAATACCCAAATGGAGTGATACAAAAATACTGATTACAAATCGATAGTGTCAAAAAAGTACTACTCTTATAAAAGAAACAACACTCTTTTATTTCACACAACTCACTATAATATTACTCCCAAACTATTTTTCTCACAGGCTATAGAATATTTATGGATTACTTTCTTTTCTCTCTAGTTTTCTATCTTTTTTGGTGTGTTTTGGAATGATCGTGAATTCATCTATTTATAGATGAACATCCCAAGCTTTAAACAATCAAACACCATGTCACAACACCAAATTTGTCAATCATGTTGCAACACCAATCCATGTCACCCACCACATTAGGCATGTTGCAACACCAATTTTCTTGTTATTATTTTTTTATTTAATTTATTTTAATTATATTTGATCCCATAAATCTCTCCCTTAATTTTGATTTTTCTTCTTTATTCCAAGACTTGAATCTCTGAAAATCTTCAAACTTGAGAGGCTTTGTGAAAATATCTGCAACTTGATCATGAGATCTTACGTACTTGAGATCTACCTCTTTATTGGCAATGCATTCTCTGATGAAGTGAGACCTTGTATCTATGTGCTTACTTTGATCATGATATACTGAATTCTTGGAAAGAGTTTGTGCTGACTTGTTATCAACACAAATCATCATGGTTGTAGTCTGTGGTAAGTTAATCTCCTTTAATAATCTTCTCAACCAAATGACAAGCACGTACATAATGTTGCTACCACATATTCAACTTCGCATGTTGAGAGAGTAACAATGGTTTGTTTCTTTGAGCTCCAAGAAACAACACAATCACCCAAGAAAAATACAAAACTTGATGTGCTTTTTCTATCATCCACATCTCCTGCATAATCGCTATCACAAAATCCCACAAGGTTAAAATCACTAGAAGAAGAATAAAATAGTCCAAGTTCTATTGTACCTTTTAGGTAACGAAGAATTCTTCTAGCAACTTTCAAGTGAATGGAGGTAGGAGCTTTTATGAATCGACTTACTACTCCAACTGCAAAAAAGTATATCTGGTCTCGTACAGGTCAAGTACCTCAGACTTCCCATGAGACTTTTGAAAAGAGTGGAGTCCACTTTTTCACCATTATCAAACTTTGATAATTTTGTTCCACTTTCCATTAGGGTGTTCACAGATTGCAATTAAATATGTTGAATCTCTTCAAAATCTCCTTTGTATAGCTTTCTTGGGATATGGAGATTCCTTCTATTTACTTAACTTCTAGGCCCAAGTAATATGATATGAGACCTATGTCTGTCATCTCAAATTCAAAAGACATAGTTTTCTTGAAAGCTTCAAACAAATATGGATTATTACCCGTCAGAATAAGATCATCAACATAAAGACAAACAGTCAAAATATCTTCATTAGTATAAACTTTAATGTAAAAAGCATATTCATGGAGACAACGAGTAAACCCATCTTCTTAAACATACTTGTCAATACAACTATTCCACGCTCGTGGAGCTTGCTTCAATCCATATAAAGATTTTTTTCAATTTCAATACTTTATCTTTGTGATTCTTGACCACAAAGCCCTATGATTGTTCAACATAAACTTTCTCTTCAAGATATTCATTCAAAAATGCCAAATTGTCATCTAGTTGATGGATTTTCCACTTCATTTGTGCCGCCAAAGAGATCAGAAGATGTATCATCTCCATGCGAGAAATAGGTGCATAGACTTCTTCATAGTCAATTCCATGTCTTTGCTTGTAGCCTTTAGCCACAAGTCTTGCCTTGTATCTCCCTACCTTTTCATGAGCATTCTTCTTTGTCTTGTATACCTATTTGACTCCAATTACTTGATGATCCTTAGGAAGAGTTGTTAACTCCCAAGTGTTGTTCTTTTTTATTGACTGAATTTCTTTCTCCCTGGTTTGTCTCCACCTTTTGTCTGTAACAGCTTTATCAAAATTTATTGGTTCACTATCAGCGTAGAGACAATACAAAAAATCAAAATTAGTAACATCTTTTGTGTCATCATAGATTTCTTGGATTCTCCTCAAACTCTAATCTTGAGAAGAAGGAGATACAATATTTGCTGGTGAAGGAGGTGGGGTTGCATTCTATGTAGGTGCCATGGTATCCTGCTCTTCTTGTGTAACGACCCATTTTGTTGTTACTAAATTACTTATAATAAATTCATGAAAATTCTTAATTTTCATTCCTTTGTATTAACTTGGGTCCAATATAGACAATATTTTATTTATTACGCACCTCAAACTTTTCAACGAAGATTTTAGCCTTCGAATGTGTCTAGATAAACTCAAGCTCGATTAATTTAATTATTCATGAGTTATAATATCAATACTTAAGTTTGAAAGTTCTTTAGGTATGAATTAAGGCCATATAATATCCCTAACACAAAGTTAAGTATAAAAGTTTCTTTCCGATACAGTTTCGATATGGGTTTTTATTAGGGCCAATTTCAAACGATCATACCTCATAGAATATAAGGAGTTAGGGGTAACATTACCTATCAAATCAAAGATATATTTTTCATATTTTCAATGCAATAAACCGTTCCTCAATCCGAATTCGGAATAAAAAGTTTATGACTATTTTACTGAGCATTTCCGGGCTGAAATAGGATTTCGTTGTAGCGAAAATTCTGGTTGTATTTAAATCAACTTCAGCTGTTTTTGAGGTTCAAAAACTTCAAATTTCATTCCCCAACCCTAGAGGGGTGATTTTCCAAGGCTTAAGATGAAATTTCTTCGTTGAGGTGAGTTTTTCCATTATTTTCTTCGTCTTTTAATCCTTTAATATCTTAGAATCCTTAGAAAGACCTTTAATGGTAGACTACCAAAGCATACACAAATAGAAGAGTCCATTAATAAATTTAAAACAATTCCTTATTTAAATATATTAGTATTTGTTTATTTGAGTGCTGCTGGTCCTAGTTTTTTATTGGAAATGACCAACTAAATATTATATTTATTTATAAATTTATATATCGTACTCCCTCCGTCTCATATTGTTTAATGTGTTTGTCTTTTGCACAATTCTTAATGACAAATTAATAAGGGGTACAAATTGACTAATATGATCTTATTAAACTCACATTAAATATTGTGATTACCTATTAGAGTTAATTACTCTTCTATTAAAGTCCAAACACATCGACATATACCTAAATTTGACACGAACTTTCACTTTGATACCTAAAGTCGACGTTGTTCATTTTAGGCACCTCAATTAGTATTCTGATGTGTTATTTTGGCACATTTTACACAATCAACAAATTTAGACAATGTGAATGTATTACACGCGCTGATGTCTTGTAAAGCGACGAATAATATGATGATTTGTGTCATTTTTCTCCAAATAATATTTAAATAATTAATTTAAATGTAAAAATTCTTTAATCAATAAATGACTCCTACCCCACCCCAACGTCATCTTCTCCAATACACCCCCTCCTAAAAAAAATTAGTCGTTGCAATGCCCTCCTTCCCTCATCTCCCTCAGCCCTCCCACCAAAATTGTCTTCTCCAACCCCTCCCCTCACCCCTCTTAACCCAAATCAACTTCTTCAAATACCCCCACACCTCCAAAATTGTTGTCATTGCAATACCAACCCCCTTCCTCCCACCCTACCCCAAGATCATCTTCTCCAATATCCCATCCCTGAATTTGTCTTCTCTAACCCACCCCTACCTTCTCTCCTCACCCCTCAAAATTGTCTTCATGGAACACACACACACGCAACAACAACAACAACCCCTTTCTTTTCTTCTCTTTGTGATGCATGTGTAGAAAATAGATTTTTTTAACTAAATTGGGGCAAAATTTAGTTGGAAAATGAATTTTTCAATCAAATTAAGAGACACCCAATTAAAATTGTGCAAAACTTAGTTGAAAAAGTATTTTATTAAATCAAATTGAGAGACAATAAAGTTAGAATTAATCAAAATTTAGTTGAGAAAATGAAATTTTTGATCAAATTGAGAGAATCCAGTTGGAAATTGAGCAAAATTGAGAATCATTGAATATCAATGTTAATTAGCATAAACTAATGGTGAAAAAATAATTCTCCATTAAATAAACTTGAGATTGACAAAATTGGTGGATTAAAATGAGGTTGAAAAAGAAAATCTCGATGAATTTGTGGAAATTTCGACAAAGAATGTGTGCTGTAGAAATAAAAAAGGGCAGATTAATGAGAATTCAAAGTTTTTATTTGTTTTTATTTTTTTGGTGCAGTGATTATGAGTAGATGCTTGACTATATTATTATTACTGCTTAAGGATTATGAGTAGATGCAAGTGAATTTCATTTTTAACCATTAATCTTAACAATGATAAAAATGATGGAAAAAAATGAAGAAGAAGGTATAAATTAATGGGGTGAGTTAATGTCACAACTCTAAAACAAGGGTCATGATGGCAATTGTCGCGGCGTATCTTGACAAGTAAGCCTATCACCCAAACTGATACGAAAAGAGGAAAAGACAGAAATATCCCAAGGTAAGGCTTCTAGAATGAAGACAAACCATATAAGTAATCATAACAATTCGGAAAAACTTATTCAAAATATCAATCATGCCCGAAACCAGGTGTCAATAGTGTAAGAACTACTAATACAATCCAAGAGTCAAATATATTGAAAAAATAACCACAAAGGAATAATAATTGTCTCCGAATACTAATAAAGACATAATTACTATAAAAAGATAGAGGTGAACTTCGGACGCATAAATGCCCAACAGCTACCTTGGAAGCTCCAACAATCACCCGAGTCAATCAAGTTGAGGCGCACTCGAGCTAGGACCTGCACCGAAAAGGCGCAGTAGGCATGAGTACAGTCCACTTGTACTCAGTAGGTATCATAGGCCGATCAAGAAAAGTAGTAAATAAAACATACAAAAAATACACTAAGGGCACGTCACCAGCAATCAGAAAATATTCCACAACGGCATCCTACATTGCTTGCACTAGCAGTTCGAATATATCTCACATATATTATAACAACACACCAAGATATAGAACATAAGTATACATTATGTCACATAAAATAAGAGAGAACATATAGATACAAGATCATTAAATGGAAATAAGAGAAGGTAAGACAAATACATAGATGACAAGTCAATAAGGCAATACAACACAATATAAACACAGTAAAGTAAGTGCAATGTATATGATGATGATGATGATGATGATGATGTACGAGGTCATCGTACAACCTCTCGAATTGTCGCACAATCCCCGTATACACCTACGAAGCTAAAGCTTCCCAATGTGGGATCCATTGGGGGTTCATCAAACCGTATACAATCCACATATCTCATATCTTCTTTACAACACATCCCTTGAAAATGGTTTTATAAGGTGTCATGATATCTCCTCCCCAGCACATCCCTCGGGGAGGGTTTTAAAAAAAGTATTGCTAGTATTTTTCAGATGTTGCCACGATGGTACCAATGTTTCATGAATGACCATGATATGAAGATGTAATTCTCACAACCTATCACAATGAGTATTTTCACATACAACCACAATGATATATTTCCACATCCATGTGAGCCAATATCCACTCATTATTTCAGTTTCATCTACGAATTTTCACATGATTCTTATGCCAATAAATTATTCATATAATCATAATACACCAATGGTACCACATTAAGCATTCTCACAACACAATACAATTATTCATATGTATTCATGGCTATCAATGTTACATAGGATCCCAAACGGTCACACATATCACATAATATTTCAATTTTGATAATTACATACATATAGGCCCCCACACGGGCACAACACACAAATAATTATTTTCATGATTAGTTCCCCCCCTTAACATGCATTTTGTACCATCATTTACTACCCAGCCCAGTCTGAAAGAGTTAAGCCATAACCTACCTCGAAAATCAAAATTGGTCCACTACATTTGAACCCGCGGCCTTAATTTTCACAAACAATCCCAAACTCCACTAAAAACATTAAATATGAAATTTATGTGTCAATAAAAAAACAACGACATTCATATTGACAACTTTTGATTCGGGATCAAAACGGACCCCCAAAACGGATTTCCAAAAAAGAAGGAAAAATTAAAACTTTACTTCAAAAACATGTTCTTCATATTTTTAGGAACCTACAGTTGTAAACCCAAGTTAAATCGAGTCAAAAACAGGGTTCAAATCGAAGAAAAACTATTTTTGAGCTTTACCGGGTAAAATCTTTGAAATCTGGATTAAAATCAAGAATCGAAGTTGTTTAAGGATTAAATTGATGAAAAACTAGTAATTATAAGATAAAATATTTTTCAAGGGAAAAGAAGTGAAATTGAGGGTTAAAATCAAGCCCTAAGATTTTTGGGGTTTTGAAAATTAATCAAGAAATTACTAAGAAAATGGTGAACTCTTACCTTTAATCTATAATAAAACCAAGAAAAAAGTGTTAATCTAGATTCCCAAGATCTCACAAACTTTACTTTTAAGCTCCCACACTATTTTAGAGTTTAACTCCTAAGAGCCAAAATAAAAATGAACAAAATGGGCCAAAAAGGGTGAAAATCTGTTATTTATTGCAGATTTTCTGCAATAGAAGTTTTTTTGTCAGTTGATTGGACTTTGACGGGGTGCTCGAGATTCGTTCGGAATCCGATACATGCAAACGAACTATGCAGCCATACTAAATTCGACATTTCGTACGCGATGGCGATTCCAAATTTTTTAAAAAAACATCGTTTTCACAAAGTTGACCCTCGAAACTCAAAATCATAATTTTTCAAACCGAGGGTCGAAATGAGATTTAAAAGCCGTAAAATCATACAAAATATGCTAACACCTTAAAATCAATATTTCAAATCTACTGGATAAGTCAAGTTTTCCATCCGAGGTCGTTTCAATCAAATATGGGTTCCACACCCATATTTTCAATTTTCTAACTTTTCGATTAATAGGTCGAAATGAGATCGGGTGCATCGAGACCCGAAACAAAGGTCTACCTAGCCTAAAATTGATATTACGGAGATGTTGGCATAGTCTGTTTGGCCATCGGTCTCACAAATCAAATGATATCCTCATAAGTCCAAAATAAGGCTTTCGAAGCCATCAAAAACCACAATATTGCATAAATGATACCAAAATGCATTAAAAATTATGTCAATAACTCCCACACCCCATAAAATATCATAATGCAACTACGGGGAGGGCTAAAACAGTCAAATCACACAAAATCACAAATATCACATATTTCATCAAATTTTTAGGTCGTTACATCATCTACCACTAAAAATCTAGTTTGTCCTCGAACTAAGGCAAAGAAATACATGAATCACAAAGAGTTAGGGATAAGAACTACTCATATCAGAATCGACCTCCCAAGTAGCTTCATCTATAGGTTGATGTAGCCACTGGACCTTAACCACAGGGATCACTCTAGAGCTCAACCCGCTAACATCCCTAGCCAATATGAGTCGGCTCCTCAACAAAGGACAACCGCTCATCTAATTGAACAGACTCCCAATGAATGACATAAGACCCATCTGGAATATAACGACGAAGCATAGAAACATGAAAAATGAAATAACCCAAACTTTCTTTAAGTCAAATCTAGTATCCAGAAGAGTTAGTGATGACTTCCTAAATGATTAATATTTAAATCAGATAGAATTTCCCCAATTTTGACTTTTTATCATGTGAGAAATTGAATCATCTTTTCAATGATACCAATTTTTTCCAAATCCGATATCGGAGTAAAAAGTTATGGATGTTTTACAGAGAACGGTCAGAACTACCCAGAAGTGACGGTCAGGCCGGTGGACCGTCAAGCTAGCGACGGACCGTCGCCCAAGCCATTGCGACTAAGGTAGTGAACCCGTCTTTTAGCCAAGTACAATGGTCAGGACCAAAGGACCGTCAAGCTTGAGATGGACCATCGCCCAAACCGTCGCAGACAAGGCAGGAATTTTAGGTTCTGGCCAAGTACGACGGGATAGACCGATGGACCATTGAGCCAACGACGACCGTTGCCCAAATTGTCACCACTTTCGATCAGCAATTTTAGACCATTTTTAAAGGGGTATTTGGGTCTTTTTCCACCCATTTTGACTCCTAATTATACCAGACCAGAGCTCATAACTTTTTTGTTCATCCACAATACCAAATTAGGGTTTCTCTCAAAGATCAATCCCCAAGAACAAGAAACCTTAGGTGTCTAATCCCAAGGCAAGAATTCAAGCTTTCATCCACCAATCTTCAAGAAATCAGCCACCCAAGTATGTAAAGTGTTGATTCATGGGTTTCTTTCACCCATGAAGCTCAAGAATCCTATTTTAAACTCATGAATTATGATTTTCATGTGGTGAGTTTATTTTAACTATGTTGATGTGGTTGTATGAATCCCAAGTTAGAGTCTTTATGTACTTTTCATGAAATTATGCTAGTATGTGGGTTTGAAAACTTTTAAATTGAGTTGATTAAAGTAACCATGATGTATGAACTAGTGTATACGCCTAAGCCTAAGGTTGTGCATGCAATGTGTTTGATAAAATATCCAAGAGTATAAGAATCATTCTTTAGGACTCATTTATGGCCGAATTGATGAACCTATGTTTTACCCTTATGTTCAAAATGACTTCTATGTTATTGTTATGCATTGAAATTGTTTGATGGATTGTTCAGGAGATTAGCCCTATGAAATTATGACATATTTATATACATTCCTATTTATGTACCAAACCCTGATAATCAAGTGCCTTATGAAATTCCCTAATGATTGTATTATGGATTGTTGATTATGGTCGTGAGTCCAAGGAGTGTCATATCTTGCCAGTTTCATGCTATCAAGTCCTGGGAGTACTTGTACCCAAAAATTTAGCTGTGTCCCTAGAGCCAGTGTCAGTTTTCAAGATACTCTCAGTCAAGCCATGTTCAGTAGAATTCAGTCAGTCTCATAACTCAAGAAAACTCAGTAATCTCAGTTAGTTATCAGATCTCAGTAATATTTCATCAGTCAGCGAAACTCAGTGGACTCAGTCCAGCCAGTTCAGTATAATTAATTCAGTGTCTAATCAGATGTGAGTAGGATTCAGCACCGAGTGAGCCCAAGGATAGGAACTTACCTGCGAGTAGAGGGTCTGATTATTAGAAGTAATCCTTGCGCTCCAGAACTACATATCCATCGTAGGTTGAGACATCTAACCTATTAGATAAGGGTTGATGAGGTGAATTAACCTGTTAGATGAGGGTTCCATCGTTCTCCTTAGAGTACCTGTTAAATGAGGGATTACTCACAGCTTGTCCTTACTAGTGGTGCGGTATTGACACCCTTCCAATTGGGGTTACAGATTGGACCCCAACTCAATTATATTATCTCATTTGGGGCATGTCGGTTAGATGACTACTTCCCACAGTTACAGTCTTAGTCTCAGTCTTAGTAATAAAAATTAGATAGTTCTACAGAATTCAGGACTGTCAGATACAGTTACCCAGCTCAGTACGAAACTCAGCTAGTTCTATCAGAAACGGGATTGTCAGACACAATCATTCAGATAATAGTATATCAGTTATACGAAAACTTATGTTATCAGTATTCAGATTCAGTGATGTCATGATCTTAGTTACAGTTCACGTATTCATGCATATGTTCTCATGTTCATGTTATTCAGTCAGTGAGCATTATTCATGTATATAAACCCCTTACTTTCAGCCTACCTCACTTGCATACCAGTACATTCAATTATACTGACGCATACTTTACTTTTACGATATGGTGTTTTATACCATAGGTTCAGAAGCACGAGCTCCAGAGCATCTGTAGCATTCCAGTTTCAGCAGTCAGACTAGCAGTGAGTCCTCATTATTCGAGGATATTATTATTTGGTTATTTCATTATTTCAGTACTTAGTTTATTTCAGTAGTTGGAGTTAGCTGGGGACATGTACCATCAACTCCTTATTCATTTAGTTTTAGAGGCTTTCAGATTGTAGTATGTTCAGACAGTTATTTCAGTCATTTTGTTATTAATATACTATATTTTTCAGATGTTATGTTTTATCAGACATTTGAAACTTATGGCCTTTCAGCCTTTTATTCTGCATTTATAAAGTATGTTATCCAGTGCTCAGTTATAGATATCAGTCATGGGTTAGCTTGTGGTCCTTCGGGATTATGAGCACCGTGTGGCATTTCGAGTACTAGATTCTAGGCATTACAAAAAACTAGATGAACAGCTGATAGATCAAGGGGCAAAGCCAACTCATAATCTATATCACCAACAGTCTAAAGAATCTCAAATGGACCAATATACTTGGGGCTAAGTTTGCCTCTCTTCCCAAACCTTATCACACCCTTCATGGGTGAAACTTGAAGGAAAACATGATCACCAACACCAAATCTCAAGGCATGAAGTCTACGATCAATATAACACTTCTGCCTACTCTGAGCCAATCTAAGTCTATCCTGAATAACCCAGACTCTATCTAATGACTCATGAAGCAAGTACGCACCTCGAGGTCTCCCCTTTGAAACATCAAACCAACCCACTGGAAAGAGACAACGCCTACCATACAACACCTCAAAAAGATCCATATCAATACTGGAACGATAGCTATTATTATATGCAAACTCTACCGAAGCCAAAAACTGCTCCCACTGGCCACCAAAATCAATCGCGCATGCGTGAACCATATCCTCCAAAACCTGTATAGTCTGCTCTGACTGGCCATCAATCTAGGGGTGAAATGCTATGCTAAGATCAACCTGAGTACCCATCTGAATCAAGTGAGGCTTTTTTATCCTCCACACTCAACATTTTATCTTGAATCAACCTCAATCTAACATCATCAAACCAATGAGCTCAAATCTGCTCCATCAAAGAAAATCTAGCATCTACAAATGCCAAAACACACCCCGGTGTCGAAATATCAAGCCTAACCATCTGGTTAGCTAAAAATTGAATCTCTAAGGCCAAAAGCCTCTCCACGGTCAAAAGATGCGCCAAACTACCCATGCTAGTTGACTTCTGGCTCAAGGCATCCACAACTACATTAGCCTTGCCTGAATAATAGAGAATAGTCAAGTCATAATCCTTAAGCAACTCAAGCCAACAGTGCTGCCTCATATGAAGACCTCACTGGGTGAAGATGTACTAAAGGCTATGATGATTTTAGAAGATCTCACAATGGACTCCATACAAGTAATGCCTCCAGCACTTCAAAGCAAACACAACTGCGCACACCTCCAAATCATGGGTAGGATAATTCTTCTCATGAGGCTTCAATCTTGATGAGATGCATACATAATCACCTTGCCTTCCTATATTATCACAATACCCAATCCAACACCGAAAGCATCACAAAATACGGTAAAACCCACGCCCTCCTTGGTCCAAGTCAAGATAGGAGCTAAAGTCAACAAATCCTTGAACTTTTGAAAACTCGCCTCACAAGCATTAGACAATGAAAGGAAATTTTCTTCTGGGTAAACTTGGTCAATGGAGCTACAATGAATGAAAAACCCTTGACAAAACCCCAATAATAACTTGTTAAGATAACAAATCTCTAAATCTCAGTGGGCGAAGTAGGTCTAGACCAATCACGAACCGCTGCAACCTCGGCTGGATCAACCATAATACCTTTCTTAGTCACCACATAACCCAAGAAAGAAACAGACTCCAACCAAAATCCGAACTTAGAAAACTTGGCATACAACTTCTCATCCCTCAATCTCTAAAGCACATTCCATAAATGCTCCTCATGCTCAATCTCACTCTTGGAATAGATTAAGATATCATCTATAAATACAATGACAAAGGAGTCAAGATACAGTCAAAACACTTCGTTCATCAACTTCATGAACACAGCAAGGGCATTGGTCAACACGAAGGACATGACTAAGAACTCATAATGACCAATCAAGTCTGGAAAGCTATCTTCAAAATATCTGAAGCTCTAATCCTTAATTGGTGATAATCGAACCTTATATTAATCTTTGAAAGCACTCTAACACCTGAAGCTGATCAAGAAAACCATCAATGCAAAGAAGAGGACACTTATTCTTAACCGTCACCTTATTTAACTATTGATAATCAATGCACATCTGCATAGGCCCATCATTTTTCTTCACAAATAAGACAGGCACACCCCAAGGTGAAACACTAGGTAGAATTAATCCCTTATCCAACAACTCCTACAACTGATCCTTTAATTCCTTCAGCTCAATTGGGGCCATCCTATAAGGAGGAATAGAAATGGGCTTGGTGCCCGACTCAACATTAATAATAAAATCAAGATCTCAATTTGAAGGCATACTAGGAAAGTATGTAGGGAACACATCCATAAACTCATGAACAACGCGGACAGAATCCAAGAAAGGAGGCAATACAACACTGGTGTCACGAATATGGGCCAAGTAAGATAAAAATCTCCTCTCAACCAATTTACGAGCCTAAACATAAGATATGACCCTCTTAGGACCCGAATGAAGTGAACCCTTCCAAGCTATCCTTGGCTCACCTGACGAAGCTAAAGTCACAATCTTGGCAAAATAATCTGAGATAGCATAATAAGGAGTCAACTAATTCATGCGTAAAATAAAATCAAAACTAACCATATCTAATACAAGTAAATCTACCAAAATCTCATGCCTGAAAAAATCACAACACAAGATTGGTACGCCCGATCCTCCACTAAAGAATCACCTATCAAGATAGATTCATGAATAGGCATGGCAAGAGGCTTACTAACAGAATCAAAACCCAAAGCAGAATACATAGACACATAAGATAAAGTCCATTTGGGATAAAATAATACAGATGCAGGTCTGAAACTAACGAGGAAGGTACCTGTAATCACAACATCAGAAGCCTCTACCTCAGGTCTAGCTGGTATAGCATAACACTATCCACGACTACCAACTGGTTGAGTAGCCCCACAACTACCAACACGGGCTCTACCATCTCTACCTCTTGCATCTTTGGTAGAAACCCTACCTCTCATAGCTGAAATAAGAATAGCTCTAAGAACATAGCAAGAATAGTCCTTGGCTACATGTCATATCTTATCACACACATAGTAACCTCTAAGATCAGTCTCAACAAGAGAAAGTACAACTAAGCCCGAACGGTCACCCTGAACTGCTAAATTAGAAGATTCACTAGCTGAACTCTATAAAATCACCTGAACTAGCCTATTATGGTATCCACGAGAATCTCTAAAATCTCTACCTCGATAGGTCTGACTCCTAAACTCACCAAAACATCATGCCTTCTTAGCGCCTTCCTGATATAAACTAAGAATATCCTTTGTCATCTTAGTATGATCCACTACCCTGGAAAGAAACCCCAAACACAACCATCTGAGATGTAGCTAACTAAAGAGAAATATCCAAACCCTTCACGAACTTTTGGACCTTCTCAAACTTGATGGAAATGTTATCATAGGAATATCTGGACAGGGCATGGAAGCATGCCTTATACTAAAAAATTGTCATCGATCCCTACTCCAAATGATCAAACTCGTCTTGCATACGATCTTCTCAAACTTAAAGGCACAAATCTCTCAAGAAAAGCCTCGACAAACTGATTCCAAGTCATCTCATGAGAATCACGGGGTCTATAATTGACAAGCGACCTCTACCAATCTCACTCTATATGTCTCAACTGATAGTAGTATAAGCCACACCATCTGCACAAAAAGAGTGAAACATAACTCAAAACACAAGATATGAAAGAATTCGCATGATAAGGAATAAAATCAGGGACGTTTCCTAAAGACATCCTAGAGACTCTCAAAGATAGATACGAATGTCTACATTTCAATTTGTAAAACTCTATTAGATATCCCGTTCTTATAGTGTTGAAACTAATAAAACCTTCCTGCTCTGTTACCAATTTGTCACGATCTAAAAATAAGGGTCATGATGTATTACGCCTCATATTTTTTATCAAGAAATTAAATCGTCGACCCAAAGTGTGTAAGCTCTAATTCCATGGTTTATATTTAGATTCATGTGTCATGATCTTTTGCCTAGTATATGAAGTTATCATGAGGTGAAAAATGTTCATAAAATGGCCTAGAGCAAAGTAAAGCTAAGAACCTCTCATTCATCCAAAATTGAATATTCGATTCTACAAAGGTCTACTTTGAATGTGTAGAACTTTAGATACACATAGAATTTCGTAGCTCAAGACCCACCAAATTGTAGATAATTGAATTAGCTTTCCAACGATACTAATTTAGCCAAAATTTGACAACCGAGAGATGTTGATGCGTCACATCGATTGCGCCCAACATAAAAACTAACATGAATTTAAAGCTATTTTTCACATTATTTCAGTTCCTAATGGGTCTAGGGGCATTTTGATCACTTCCCCTCACCCAAAATCCGTCTATAACATACGATTTTAGCCCAAGAAGAATAAATTATCCCTTTTATTTAATCTTTCACTCAAAAACTCCAAGAATAAAATTCAAGTTTCCTTTCCTTCCATAGATCAAGAATTCACCCTCCTAAGTGAAGATCTTCAAGGAAAGAGTCAAGATCCAGGTTCCATCTTTCAAATTAAATAATCTTAAGGTAAGTGGGGTTTTCCTAAAACTACATGGTCATGGTGAAATTGTTTTAATGATGAACAAAGGTTTAGAAATCATGAACTTACAAAAATGGCTTTGGATTTACAAATTATAATAATGTTTTTTAAGCCCTTGAAAATATTATTTTGGTCTTTAGGCATTCCCTTGAAAATGATTTTACTACTATATATGTATGATTGTGTTGAAGCCTTGAAACATGAATTGAGATCATGAATTATCAAATTTTTCCCTCTCCCATTGTGTTACTACTTGATTTACAAGTTATAAAATCCTAAATTGCATGATCTAAAGAAGGGGTCAAGAGCCTCATTGTCTTAGATGAATTTTATGATAATTAAAAATTGGAGAGAGGAATATTATTATGATTTACATACTGAAAATGATAAATGAAGGGATTTCAGGAATGTTTTGAGAAATTGGCCACCACTTATTGAAATTGTTGAATGAATGGAAAGTCTATGCATGATTTTGAATTATGATTTGAAATATGATTTTTCTTATACTATATGCATGTTCAAGTGGCCTGAACATTGCTTAGAATGAAATAATCATACATGACACCTTATGGCATAAATACCCAACTTGCAAGTCTCGGTGTGACGACACCAATACAAATAATGCCATGGTAATTCAGAATAGAACAGAATGTAGATGTTCATTCAAATTTTTAGATTTTGAACTTAGAATTAAGCATGTTCAGAAAAGGTTAAAAATGGGCATAAAGAGATGTTAGGTGGTTACCTAAAAAAGGCATGAGTTCAGACAACTCACTGCCCAAATATTGTGCTTTGCCTATTCGGGTTATTATGTCCTCTAGAGGGATTATACACTGGCCTAGTTCCCTGTGGCGTATCAGACTCAGACACTCTAACTCTTGTGGCAAACTTGGGTTGGGGGCTTGGCCGCCAAGTTAAGAGCGAGCTCCATATGGCCCGTGGGGTTGTAGACTTATGGGGTGTACCACCTAACTCAAAAGTAATACAAAGAATAAAACTGTATTGACAAAAATGTTTTATGATTATCAAAGATTTGCCTATGTATTTTTAAACTATATCATGCATGATGTTTCATGATTTTCTCTCATCTATTTTATATATATATGTATAAATACATTATTTTGTATTGCTCTGCGTACCAGTATAATTGTATTGACCTTCTATATTTCAGGGTCTAAGGCTCAGTCTAGAGGTCCTGCTAAGCCGTAGAGTTATTTAGATAGAAGTATGAAGTTGGTGAGACTTATTTGTTTTGTTAGGCCTGTTTTTTTTTCATATACCTGTTACGTACTTTGGTTTAGGTCCACTGGGTGCCTTGTCCCAGATTCAGACAGTTTGTTAAATTCTTTTGTAGTAGAAATTTTGCAGACTGAAAATAGATAATGTTTAGATGTTGAGGGGTTTCCCTTGTATTGATATTCGTAACTCAGGACATGACCATGATTTTTTAATAACTTATATTTCCACATCTTTTCTTTATTATATGAATATTTTGCATGATTACCAAATTTAGAAGAGCGATCAGGCCTTTTTAGTTTGGGATGCCGATCATGGCTAGGGCCCTGGATCGGGTCATGAAAAACTTGATATCAAAGTATGGTTCATGGTCCTAGGGTGTATGCATAGTGTTTAGTAGAGTCTTGCTTATGGGTGTGTTGTGCACCACACTTATAATCAGGAGGCTATCGGGTATTTAGGAGTTGTTCTTATTCTTTCGTGCTCTAGTTTGTGTAACAGCATCGTCCATAATAAAGTTATCCAAATTCCTTCCTTACTCTAATTTTATAGGTTATTCCTTATTGTCGAGGCGATACAAGTCCAAGTGCCTAGCTCCCCCAGCGATGTGGTTCTCTCTAATTGAGTAATCCATAAAGTTATGAAATTGCAAAAGGACTTGAAAAGAGTCCATGAGTGCTCTAAAGTGTGTTGATTTAAGCATATACCTCTATCTGTATCAGTTGTGTAGTTGAGCCTGAAGTATGGAGTTCATTCAGTCTCCTTTAATAAAATTTTTGTTACAGATGCCATGTTTAAGGTTAATGATATATAGCAGAATATTGGAACTATATTTCCACCCAAGTAGTAGTGTATGTTAAAGTGTCATGACCTATTAGTAGTAAGATGGTCCATAAGTTGGTGACATAAAGTCACAGGGTTAGCAGTCAGAGTAAGGGTGATATTTGCGTAAATAAATAGTTTTAGTTATGTAATCATGGATTGAGGAGTGGGTTGCCATTGTATAGTGATAGACTAATGTGATAGCAATAATTGTAGATTGTATGGTAGTCTGTAAAAGAAGTGTTTGTCTATGATTATTATTTATTTTAAATAGGAATAGATCTCAAAATAGATAGTTATGGTGGTTATAGAAATCATTCATAAGCTGTGAATGGAAAGGGGTAGACCAGTTAATAAGTTATGGGTAGAAATTTATTTATGTACATAGAATCTTGAAGGTAGTAGTGATGTATGATTAGGTAAGTAAGTAAGATATGAATAACTAGAATATGTTAGTAAGATTGAAATGAGTTATATTATAAGATTAAGATCGACTAATCCTATCGTGTGACTTTACCCCTTTGATGGTCTTTTTATTTAAGTAGTAGTAAACTAGTACTTCATGTGAGAAGGTATGTAGTGGATTTTGAATTGTAATAGCGAAGTTATGAAGGGGTTGTGAATGTAGGTAGTAGTTAAGTGAAAAAAAATATTTGGGCTAATTTCCCAATTTGATGGACTAGAATGATATGTCACATGCTTTACCGGTGGTATATCAATTGATGATAGACAATAGGCTTGAACATTAGATATGAAGTGTGGTGATAAGAATAAGTAGCTTAAGACTAATGATGTATATCTAGTGGAAATGAAATTGAAGGCTTGGTGTGAGGTGTGCAATAGCCTAGGTTGGAGACTTATGGAATAATGAGTGAGAAGTTGCAATGTATATGCATACATGAGAACAATAGTAAAACGATGAGTTGCGATTAAATCATTAAGTGGATAAGGACGTGAGTTTATAGGAATAAGTTGAACCCCGAAGTAGCATGTTGCTAGATGAGGTGTGATACGTGTAAGTGTCACGAGTACCTAGAAGTTATTCTTGAACCTTGTAGTATGGAGAAGTTTGGGGAGTTGTTGTATAGAATTATTTAAAGTTGAATTATGAAAATGTAGGTAGGCGATATGCGTCTTTGGCATTATTTTACAAATTTTGATAAGTTGTAGGTTATGTGATTAGAGATATGATGATAGTATTCTAAGGAATTAAAGATAGAGTATTAAGTGTTCAAAAGTGTGGGTGTCTATACCTATGATAATAGTAGCCGTAACCTGATGACCTTGGGGGTTAGAGGAAATTCCGATTAGTTTCCCTAAGGGGAATGTCCTAGAAAGATTTTAGTGTCTTTGTATTAGGAATTATTGAGGGGGGTTTATGTTCATGTATATAGTGATATCCCTTTTGTGATGATAAGTATGGATGTGTACGCTCATGAGAGTGGGAGTTGTAGAGTGATGGCTATAGAGGCTAGCAAAAGTTAAGAGTAGCCATTCCAAAAAGCGAGGCCTTCAGAGTATAGTTCTTCAGAGAGACTTTAGAGTTTAAGTTTATGGTGATGTTTCTTTTATGTTGAGAGTTGTGGTTATAGATTTGATAAAGGGATATGTCCGTAAGTCTAGGATTGTGACTTTGATCAAAAAGGGAGATAGGGAATCAAGTTATTTCCCAAATTTTTCTCAATGCGGCAAGTTTTGGGAAGGAGTCATGATAAATCTATTCCTACTTAAGCATACTCCTCCTACTTCCATTTCAGAGATTATTTTACTAATGTCCTACGTCATGTGTTCAAGTCATGCCGAAGCCTATGGTTCGAGTTCTCTATGGACTTATGTTTATGATCTGACCTCCAAACTAGAAGCAATTATGTCTTTTAGTAATCCAGTCTTTCATGTATTCAAGCCATATGTTATGTTGTTCATGATCCATTAAAATCTATGTCTCTCAGCATGCTTGGTCCTAAGAAAATATGTTTCTATATGTTACCGATTCATTCTATATTGGGTTTAGCCAAAGTGATAAAGTTTATTCAAAAATCATGGAAAATCTCCATTTCTTAAATAAGGAGCAATTGTTTCAAGCGACAATCTTTTTCTTAGTTGTAACGTAACACCCCATAGCATTCTCGACTCAATACCACTCTTAGTTGCAAGTATGGAGAGCTGACAACTTGAAAACTTTTCTAATTAAAAAAAAAACTTAGACATATTTATGAGCTCTTAACTTCCATGATTTTCAAATTGATCCTCCTGGCCCCGAAATGTAGATTTTTGAGTTGATTCATGATCAGAGGTGTAAAGGGGGTGTCTCAGAAAAGTTTTGGATTTTTTGGACAACGTTAGAGATGTGTTTAGATGTTGGAAAAAGTGGCTCGACGCGAAGTCAACACGCCACATTAATGATCGCATCGATGAAGCAGTGGCCCAACGCGATATTGATGCATCGCATCGGTTGGCGCATTGGGTGTCTAATTTGTATTACTGATTTTTAGGTCCATGAGGGTAATTCAGTATTTTTCCCTCCTTTTATCCTGATATATGCACCCATGTTTTCTCACGTGCTCTATCCTAAGAATTCATGTTGTATTGTGTTTCCTCCGAACGACTCTCTACTTATGATCCAGACTCTTGATATATGGAGAACTTCATGTTTATTTTATCGTATCTTCATTTCATGTCCCTCCTTGAGTAGTACAACAAGTATAACTTATGGATCGTATCTTCATTTCATGTCCCTCCTTGAGTAGTACAACAAGTATAAGTTATGGTTTAATAGTGTTACTTCCATTCATGGTATTTAAGCTCGGGTCCCTTACTGACCCTCTGTATGATAGTATGATGGTGGCTGTGGAAGCGTGGTGATGTTTTTAGGTGGAGGAGTAGATGTTCTTGAAGGTGAAAAAAAAATTAATATGAATTCTCAAGCTAACGTTATAGGTAAAAGGGAAAAGAAGGAGATGAACTTTTGTAGTGTGAAATAGCTAAGAAGGAGGAATGTGGCGAAAATATTTATGAGAGTGATTGAAATTGCTGGTCTTAGTGGAGAGATCTATGTAGTTGGTGTAGTAATGATTAGGCTTGAATGTTATGGTTAATGAGAACACAAACCTATGCTCTATGTGGTTAGTACTCTCTAAATTAAATCTCGAGTGTCTTTGATGGTAGTGATAATGTGAATAAGTGTAACAGCCCATATACAAGTACGTGCATTGGTCTTATTTATATGAAATTAATCTTTTTTATTTTATTTATATCGGAATTTGCCTGTCGATGGTTCCATGCGAGGGTTATTGAATAATATTTCCAACGATATAAAGATTT